>NW_028274817.1:25324469-25475984 GCF_037043125.1 Eumetopias jubatus | reverse complement strand
TTTTTTTAAGTAGGCTCCACGCTCAATTTGGGGCTTGAACTCATCACCCTGAGATGAAGAGTTGCATGTTCTACCACCATCCAGGCACCCCTGCTTCTTATTATTTTAACTACCATATCATACTTTTAAAATTGTAACCTTACAATTGTTTTAATATCTAGTAGAGCTAGATTTCCCTCTAATTTATTTTTTATACCTTTCCCAGACACTCTTGCATATTTTTACTTAGACGAATCTTTTTTTTTTCAAATATTTTATTTATTTATTTGAGAGAGAGAGATAGCAAGAGAGAGCATGAACAGGGGCTAGGGGGAGAAGCAGGCTCCCCGCTGAGTAGGGAGCCCCATGTGGGGCTCAATCCCAGGGTCCTGGGATCATGACCTGAGCTGAAGGCAGACGCTTAACTGACTGAGCCACCCAGGAGCCTCTACTTAGACGAATCTTTAAGATCATTTTTTCAACTCTCTTAAAAGTACTATGGGGTTTTAAAATCAGGATTGCTATAGGGGCACCTGGCTGGCTCACTTGGTAGAGTATGCAACCCTTGATCTCAGGGTTGTAAGTTCAAGCCCCATGTTGGGTGTAGAGCCTCAAAAAAAGAAAATAAAATCAGAATTGCTATAAATTTATAAATCAATTTAGGAGTAATCAACACCTTCACAAAATTCAATCTCTTGATGTCTCTCTGGAAAAAATTAGTTTCCCTAAAATAGGTTTTACACATTTTCTTCATTAATATAGTAATTCATGGCACCTATAATGTGCAAGGCACTGTTTAAGATGTTGGACATAAAAAATAAAGTTCCTGTTTTGGTGGAGCTTACAATCTAGTGAGAGAAAAAGAACAGCATTTTAAAAAACAAATAAACATATAATATGACAATTGGTGACAAGTACTATAAAGAAAATAAAGCTGGGGGCGCCTGGGTGGCTCAGTCAGCTAAGTGTCTGACTCTTGATTTTGGCTCAGGTCATGATCTCAGGCTCATGAGATCAAGCCCTGCATTAGGCTCCACGCTCAGTAGGGAGTCTGCTTGAGATTCTCTTTATCTCTCTCCCTCTCTCCTCCCCCCTCTGTGTGTGTGCGCGCACACGCGCACTCTCTCAAATAAATACATCTTTTAAAAAAAGAAAAGAAAGCTGGATAAGGGGGTAGAGAATAAAGGGAGAAGAATACTATTTTATATAGAGTGGTCAGGGAAGGTCTTTCTGATAGGTGAAACTTGATCAGAAACTTAAAGGAGGTGAACAAACCAGCCATGTGAATATCAGGGCATTACAGGATGTAAGTAGGAAGCCCTAAGGCTCAAACATGATTGGTTTATTTGAGAAACAGCAAGGAAGCTGGTGTGACTGAAGTGCAGGTGTTAAGATCTGAGCGGTAACTAGAAGCCAGCTTATGTAACTCCTTATGGGTCATGGAAGGACTTTGAATTTTATTCTGAGTGGGTTTAAAAGCCACTGGGAGGTTTTATTTTTTATTTTTAATAAAAAAGATTTATTTATTTTATATATAGAGAGAGACAGAGTGTGTGCATGGGGTGGGGGACAGAGGGAGAGGGAGAGAAGCTGAGTGCAGAGCCAGAGCCCAACATAGGGCTTGATCCCACAACCCTGAGACCATGACCTGAGCCAAAATCAAGTCGGACACTCAACTGACCGAGCCACCCAGACACCCCATCACTAGAAGGTTTTAGAGAAAGAAGTGTCCTGTCTCATTTATTCTTTTAGATGATCACTGTCATTTCTATACGGAGAATAGGGGAACAAAAGTGGAAGCAGGGAGACCAGTTACATCCAGGAGAGAGATGATGGTAGCTTGGGCTAGGGTGGTAGTGGTGAGGGTTTTGTGTGGTCAGAACACAAAGAAGTAAGCTAGGGGTCTCTTCTATCCACAGGCATTTGCCAATCTAGGGTGCTCCTTAAGTGAGGGTAGCAGATGAGACAATGAGTTAGTGACCTGAAGCTACCAGAAAGGTAGACCCTAGACCCTGGATAACTTCTCTCTCTCTCATTCTCTCTCTCTCTTTCTGTCACACACACACACACACACACACACACACACACACACACACACACACAGAGGAAACAGTGGACAAGCAAGCAGTGCTTATGAGTGGGAATTGGGAACCAAAGAGATGGAGCTCAGTTGGAGGTGAGTACCAGCGAAAGGGGGACTCCTAGGGCAACACAGACCCTGTTCTGGAGACAGAACTCAGAGAACTGCACTCTGGAAATGGGGACACAAAAAATCCTCAAGCATCGTTTCCAGACTGCTAATGCCTTCAGGTGAGCCATCAGGTGACTGGTGGGAGATCTGAAAGAGGGGAGGAACCCACAGAGGTTAGCGAAGCATGCAGGCATGCTTTTATCCTCAGGGTGTCTGCCTAGTTCCAAGAGGCATCTGAGAAGCTGAGTTGCTTCATGGAGCTAGGTGTACAAGAGTTGGAATCTGGGGTAAACTATTCCCAGCTTTGGGAAACTAGAGGATTACACTCCAGGAGTAAGGATGACCTAGAATTAAATCAGTCTTCATTAAGTCTACATTTCCACTTTGTCATTTAAACAGCTCAGAAAACATCAAGGTTTAAGCTTGGATTAAGGTAATCCCATAGTCTTAGTACCCCCAGGCACCTGGAGAGGAGCAAACAAATCTGTTCTAGGAAAAGAGAATATTGCAGACTTCAAATTATTTCTATAAATAATTTTCAAATATAACATCCAACACATGATTAAAGGTAACCAGATCCATAGTGAGAGACAACACACAATGAGCAAGAACGATCAGAAACCGCAGACAATAGAAACAGACTCACTAGGATGCTAGATACTGAGAAAAGCCTTTTTTAAACATTTCTGTAGGAACTAGAAATTAGAAAAGTGATAGTACAGTTTTGAAAATAAACTAGGGGCACCTGGGTGGCTCAGCTGGTTAAGTGTCTGCCTTAAGCTCAGGTCATGGTCCCAGGGTCCTGGGATTGAGCCCCACATCGGGCTCCCTGCTCAGCGGGGAGCCTCCTTCTCCCTCTTCCTCTGCCGCTCCCCCAGCTTGTGCTCTCTCTTTCTGTCAAATAAATAAATAAAATCTTAAAAAAAAGAGAAAACAAACCAACTAGAAATTATAGAAGTGAAAATTATAACCAAAATTAAGATCGTGGTAGATAGGTTTCAGAGTAGATTAAACACAGCTAAAAACAGAATCAATTAACCAGAGGAGAAACTAAAGGAAGTTGTTCAAATGAATCTATTTTCTCAACTGCAGACCCAGGAGCCAGAAGATAATAGAAACAGATCATTTTTTTAAAGATTTATTTATTTATTTGATTGACAGAGAGAGAAAGAGCACAAGCAAGAGGGGGCAACAGGCAGAGAGAGAGGGAGAGGGAGAAGCAGGCTCCCTGCTGAGCAGAGAGCCCCACAAAGGGCTTGATCCCAGATCCCAGGAACCTGGGATCATGACCCGAGCCAAAGGCAGACACCCAACCGATTGAGCCACCCAGGTGCCCCTAGAAAGAGATCTTTAAAGTATTAAAAGAATACTTTCAATGCCAACTTAGTTACACCAATTCTATACAGGTGAAAATATCTTTCAAAATTGAAGCAAAATATGGGAAACACAGAAAAAAAGAGCCAGGTAGCTTTATTCATAATTGCCAAACCATGGAAGCAACCAAGATGTCCTTCAAAAAGTGAATGGATAAATAAACTGTGGTACATCCAGGGGCGCCTGGGGGGCTCAGTCAGTTAAGTGTCTGCCTTTGGCTCAGGTCATGATTCCGGGGTCCCAGAATCGAGTCCCATGTCGGGCCCCCTGCTCAGCAGAGAGTCTGCTTCTCCCTCTGACCCTCCCCCATCTCGTGCTCTCTCTCTCTCTGTCTCTCTCAAATAAATAAATAAAAATCTTAAAATAAATAAATTAATTAAAATTAAAAAAATAAACTGTGGTACATCCAGATGACAATGGAATATTATTCAATGTTAAAAAATGAAATGAGCTATCAAGCCATAAAAAAGACATGGAAGAATCTTAAATGTCTATTACTAAGTGAAAGAAACCAATCTGAAAAGGCTACATACTATATGAATCCAACTACATACATGACATTCTGGAAAAGGCAAAACTATGGAGACAGTAAAAAGATCAGTGGTTGCCAGGGGCTTGGGGGAGGGAGAGATGAATAGGTGGAACAGAGGATTTTTTAGAGCAGTGAACTATTCTTTTTTTTTTTTAATTTTTAGTAATCTCTACACCCAACGTGGGGCTTGAACTCACGACCCCAAGATCAAGATTTGGATGCATAACCAACTGAGCCAGCCAAGCACCCCTAGAGCAGTGAACTATTCTATATGACATATAATGGAGGATACATGTCATTACATATTTGTCAAAAAACATAGAATACACAACACAAAGAATGAACCCTAACATAAACTATGGCCTGCTACATCATGGATGAACCTTGAAGACATTATGCCAAGTGAAAGAAGCCAGTCACAAAGGACCACATATTATACAGTTCCATTTATATGAAATGTCAGACAGGAATTGTGAGGAAGAGGGGAACCTGGGTGGCTCAGTTGGTTATGCATCCAGCTCTTGGTTTCAGCTCAGGTCATAATCTCAGGGTCACGGAATCGAGCCCCACATTGGGCTTCATGCTTGGCAGGGGGTCTGCTTGAGATTCTCCCTCTCCCTCTCCCTCTGCCCCTTCCCCCAACTCGTGCGTGTGCGCTCTCTCTCTCAAATAAATAAATAAATAAAATATTTAAAGGAATTGTGAGGAAGCGAGGAGGCTTCTTCAGGGTACCAGCAGTAGTAAAACATGATAACATCACTTAGAGTTCATACTCAGGAGAAAGTCACACCTTGACTAAGTAAATACTAAGAATAGGTTTGAGACCTGGTGGATCTGAACACTAAGAGTCAAAAGGAAGGCACCTCAAAACTGCACTGAACAAGAGGCTTAAGAAAGAAGGCAGTAGGGCGCCTGGGTGGCTCAGTTGGTTGGGCGACTGCCTTCGGCTCAGGTCATGATCCTGGGGTCCCGGGATCGAGTCCCGCATCGGGCTCCCTGCTCGGCGGGGAGTCTGCTTCTCCCTCTGACCCTCTTCCCTCTCGTGCTCTCTCTCTCTCATTCTCTCTCTCTCTCTCAAATAAATAAATAAAATCTTTAAAAAAAAAAAAAGAAGGTAGTAACTTGGAAGGGAGAAGTAACTATTGGAGAAGTATCTATTGGAAGAATAGCATCACAGAATCAGAAGTTCAAATGACCCTTCCCCGCAAAAGCACCATTTATTAAAGAAACTGTACTTCATCATGTCAACAGAAGAGGGTGCTCTTGAACTAATAAACCAAATAAGGCATCCAAACTTTTCCCCCATTGCATCAACTATTATTGCTGAACCAAGAACTACCACAACAGTTTATAACGACTAGAAAAAGGAACCCAACATCCACACAAAGCTACTATAAGAAAAAAAAATGAGTTAAATATATTAAACAAGCAACTACAGATGTGAAAGAATACTATGAATCAGAAATTCAAAAACTCAAAATAGAAACAAACAGGAAAATGTGAAGTGGGTGCTGACTGAACTCAGGAAAAAAAAATTGAAGAAAAAGACAAAATCATCTCAGAAGACCAAATTATGAAGTAGCCAAAGGAGAATGGATATGATCAAATAATACAGGAAAGGAAAGAAAGAATGACAATGAAAAAGAGCCAGGAGAACCAAAACCAAATAAAGAGGTAAAGAAGAAACTGCTAGATATAATATATCTGAATCTCTTAAAAAGAAAAAGCAGATAATGAACAGAAGTAATATTTTTTAATTAAAATCTCAACAAGGGCGCCTGGGTGGCTCAGTCGGTTAAGCACCTGCCTTCGGCTCAGGTCATGATCCTGGAGTCCCGGGATCAAGTCCCGCATCAGGCTCCCTGCTTGGCGGGGAGTCTGCTTCTCCCTCTGACCCTCCCCCATCTCCTGTGCTCGCTCTCTCTCTCTCTCTCTCTCTCTCTCATTCTCAGTCTCTCAAAATAAATAAATCTTTTAAAAAAATAAAATCTCAACAAAACTTTCTAGAGTAAAAGAACACCTGATTCTACATATTTGAAGAGCCCATTTTAGGGGCTCCTGGCTGGCTCAGTCCATGGAGCATGTGACTATTGATCTTGGGGTTGTAAGTTTGAGTTCCACATTGGGTGTACAGATTACTTAAAAAGAAAATTTTTAAAAAATTAAAAATGAATAAAGAGTCCATTTTATAATTGGGAAAACTGACCATCAACTCTGAGACACAGTCTAATAAAACAGACATTAATTATAAAGAAAAAATCCTTTGGATCTACAGGCAAAAAGAACAAAAAACTGAAAACAAGTGACCTACAAAAAAGAAAATTCGGTGGCATCAAACCACTTGATAGGATTATATAAAGTAAGACAAGAGTGAAGAAACACTTTAAAGAAACTCAAGCAAAAAAAATGTGTGCCACGGATTTTAGTTTTAAACTTTCAAGAACTGAAGATATTTTGTATTCAAGAAATCTTTCTGAGGATTCTACCAGGGGTCAAGTTTCATCCAACTAAGAGAGGATTGGAAATTTTTGGCAAAAGAACAGATAATGAGAATTGAATAGGTTTAATTATAAATCTAAGACTAAAACAAATACAAGAATCAAGAGTTGAAGAATGCTCTCTGACAAAGTAGAAATACAACCCAAAAAGGGAGTGAAGGAGAAATGTAGAAGTAACTCAGTGATTGCCTTATAGGCCATAGGTGGGAGTCAAAGGATATCATTTTTTTTTAAGATCTATTGTTTTATTTGAGAGAGAGAGTAAGCACACAGCCGGGGAGTGGGGGAGGTGGCAGAGGGAGAGGGAGTGAAAGAATCTCAAGCAGGCTCCACGCCCAGCTGCATGAGAGGCTTGACTCGGGGCTCCATTTCAAGACCCTGAGATCATGACCTGAGCTGAAACCAAGAGTCAGACATTCAACTGACTGAGCCACCCAGGAGCCCCTCAAAGGATATCATTTTAAACTAGCAAACCAAATAGTAGAAACCTAGGTGGTGAGGAAAATGGGGACAAAGAGCTGAGATCCTTAGGAATTCCAGTATAGACCACCCCATCTATCCTAGTTGATGGCTTCACTGAAGCTTCTTATGCTCTGACCCTTGAGGTAGCGCTTAAGGTATTTCAAGTATTCAACAGGCTCCGTGCTAGACAACCTCTCTCACCCTTCTCTCCGGCCAGCCTAGGCCACTCATTACATAATGCTTCTCAATTCTGTTTTGTAATCCTATGGTGACACTCCCTCTCTCTCACATTCTCAACCCACAAAAAAAGAACACTGTACCTTCCTGCTTTGCCAGTGGCCCCACTTCTAGCCAGAGACTCCAGCTTCCACAGAGCCTGCCAAGGGGCTTCCAGAGCAGCTTTATTTATACAAATTTGCACAACCCATTTGTCTGTAGGGGCAGCATCCTGACTTCCAGCAGAGCCAGATACTGAAAAGTTACTCTCTATTCCAGAAGAGTGTTGCAATTTAAAGTTGTTTTTTAAAAATCCTAAGCTGTAGGGCGCCTGGGTGGCTCAGTCGTTAAGTGTCTGCCTTCGGCTTGGGTCATGGTCCCGGGGTCCTGGGATCAAGCCCCGCATCGGGCTCCCTGCTCAATGGGAAGCCTGCTTCTCCTTCTCCCACTCCCCCTGCTTGTGTTCCCTCTCTTGCTGTGTCTCTCTCTGTCAAATAAATAAATAAAATCTTTTTAAAAAAATCCTAAGCTGTGATTTTATTTATTTGAGAGAGAGAGAACGAGCAGAGGGACAAGCAGACTTCCCACTGAGCACGGAGCCCGATACAGGACTCGATCCCAGGACCCTGGGACCATGACCTGAGCCGAAGGTAGACGCTTAACCCACTGAGCCACCCAGCCGCCCCAGCTATAACTATTTTCTTTAGGCCATACCCAGTTGCTTGCTAAGCAAGCCATAAATGCAGACAGGAGGTAGATAGTTCAGGAAAAAAAATATGAAAGATAATGCTTTTTTTTTGTTTGAGGTCAATGTTTCTTATATTAAGGCAATATCCATCTATTCCTGTTTCAGTAAGGTTTTATAAAATACAAGAAAATTCTCAGATGTCTTTTTGGGCATATATCAAGAGGATCATATGTTTTCTACCTTTTCCCTACTAATATAATAAACATTATAATATTAATATATTTCATTATACTGAAGCACCTTCACATTTCTAACATAAATTCCATGTGGTCATGGTTAATATGTGATGGCATTCTTTTGTTAGTATCTTATTAGAGGTTTTTTTTTTAAAGATTTTATTTATTTATTTGACAGAGACACAGCAAGAGAGGGAACACAAGCAGGGGGAGTGGGAGAGGGAGAAGCAGGCTTCCCACGGAGCAGGGAGCCTGATGCGGAGCTCAATCCCAGGACCCTGGGATCATGACCTGAGCTGAAGGCAGACGCCCAACGACTGAGCCACTCAGGTGCCCCTCTTATTAGAGTTTTTGCAGCAATATTTTAAGTGATATTCATCGAATTTATTTTAACAATCCCTTTTTCTTGACCGATTTTTTTCCTTCCAAATCATCTTCTTTCAAGAGCAGTGCTCATATGCATACCACAGCCCAGCAACCATATATGGTTCCTGCTCAGTCCAGGATTCCTTCACATACCATGTCTTAGCCCAACATAAAGGAGCCCTCGTAGAGCCCTCAGTCCCTAACCATACTAGCCATTGAGGTGAGGGATGGCCCTCTGCCCAGTTCAGGACCCTTATGCAGACTTCTACTCCCATAATCGCTGAACAATCTTCTAACACATACCAGACCAGTAGGATTTCTCCTGTCTATATCCATACCACTGTTTAGCATAATAGGGACTGCTTAAGATTCTCTCTCTCCCTCTGCCCCTCCCCTACCTTCTCGCCTCTCTCTCCCTCTCCCTCCCTCTCAAAAAAAAAAATTCTCTCTCAAAAAAAAAAAAGAAATTCTCTTTATCAGAAAATACCATAAGGTGAAAAGACAAGTCACAGAATGGAGTAGATATTTGCATATAAATCCAGTAGAAAAAATGGCCGTTTTCCAAAATGAATAAAGAATTCCTACAAATCGGTAAGACAAAAGACAACATAATAGAAAAATAGGCTAGAGACCTGAGTAGTCACTCCATAAAACTGTAAATCCAATTAGATAATAAACATATGAAAATCTGGGGCGCCTGGGTGGCTCAGTTGGTTAAGCGACTGCCTTCAGCTCAGGTCATGATCCTGGAGTCCCGGGATTGAGCCCCGCATCGGGCTCCCTGCTCAGCGGGAAGTCTGCTTCTCCCTCTGACAATCCCCCCACCCCATGCTCTCTCTCTGTCTCATTCTTTCTCTCTCAAATAAATAAAATCTTTAAAAAAAATGAAAATTTGCTTAACCTCATTAGTAACCAGAGAAATACAAATTAAAACTACAATGTGATGCTATTGCATGCCTACCTGATTGGTGAAAACTAAAAGCCTGACACTAACAATGGCTGACAAGAACATGGAGCAATAATGAGACTGTAAATTGTTGCAACCACCTTTGAAAATTGTCTGATATTATTCACTAAATTTGAAAATATACACATTTCATGAATGAGCAGTTCCACACAGATATATATCTGGCAGAAATACCTTTCCATGTACCCTATAAAATGTATGTATGTATATGTTTAATAGAAGCTGTCCTTCAAAAGTAGAATGAATAAAACATGCCATGTTCATCTAATGGACTGCTATATAACAATGAAAACAAACTACAGATACAAACAAAAACTTACAGTGTGGAAAAAAAACTTAGGGTGCAGAGAGTAGAGTTGTCGGTTCTAGTTTGGTCACTTATGTGAGTGAGATTTGCATCATGGCTTACAGGGGCAGCAATAAAGTTAAGGTGCCTTTTTTTAAGATTTATTTATTCTAGAGAGACAGAGATCTGAGAAAGGGCACAAGAGAGAGCAAACGGGGGGAGGGGCAGAGGGAGAGAATCTTTAAGCAGACTCCCCTCTGAGCACAGAGGCCTATCTGGGGCTCGATCCCACAACCCATGAGATCATGTCCTGGGCCAAATGATGCTTAATTGACTGAACCACCCAGGCGTCCCAAGAGAATTTCTTAATTTTAATGCACTTAAAATCATCAGTCTGTTCCTGGGCTATTGGCTGACTGTTCCACTCTACTGGCTGACTTATCTTTATTTGTGTTAATATCACAATGTATTAATCACATGTATTTACAATGAGTCTTGATATCTGTTACAGCAATTCCTCCCACCCTGTTCAACAGTGCCTTGGTTATCCTTGGCCCTGTAGATTTCCATATATGTTTTTGAATTAGCTTGTCAAATTCTACAAAGAAAAGCTGCTAGGATTTTAGTTGTAATCTACAGATTACATTGCATCTATAGATCATTGCATTGAATCTATAGATCATTTTACATTTTTACAATGGTTGGTTCATTCCCTGGGTGAAATTTGGAACCACCTCCCCCCTGACAAACACAGTGGGCAGGAAGAGACCCAAGAAAGAGACAGAGCACTCCAGATTGGTTGGGGGCAGTCTTCATAAGCAAGGGAGCTTCCATACACACAAAGCTTGTTTTGGGTGGTCACATTCTCTCAATGACTTCCTCTGACAACAATATTTAGTCTTCTACTCCATGAACACAGTGTATCTCTTCATTAGTTTAGGTCTTTTTCTTTTTCTTTTTAAAGATCCACCTACTTATTTTGGAGAGAGAGGGAGAGAGCAGGGAGAGAGAGAGAATCTCAAGCAGACTCCCTGCCAAGCACAGAGCCCCACTCAGGGCTTGATCCCACGACCCCAAGATCACCACTGGAGCTGAAATCAAGAGTCAGATGCCCAACTGACTGAGCTATCCAGGCATCTCTGTTCAGGTCTTCTTTAATATTTAATAAGGTTTTATATTTTTATCCATAGAATATATAAACTTCTCCTATTGTATTTGTTTCAAGATTTTTCCAACATTTTATTGTGATGTTGTTCAAAAATACAAAAAAGGTGAGAGAATATTACAGTGAACACCCATATACCCACCACCCTGATTTTTATGATTAACATTTCACTATCTTGCTTTGTCATGTATTATTCATCTCCCCAACTCTCTATCCATCCATTAATCCATGTCATTCTTGGTGTATTTCAAAGTAAATTGCAGACATCGGTGTAGAGGCTAGTTTTAGGCAACAGGATTGAGGAATGGAAACTTAATGGCAAAAGGGCCCACAGCAACCACCTAGTCAAATGCAGACAGGCTCATTAAGCCACCCACCTCAAAATAGCCATAAGCCTTAACTGACCAATTACAACCAGGCACAGTTCCTGAAATTACCAAAAAAGGGAAAATTCCATATGTCCCCACACTCCCTTACTCCGCCCTCTAACTGTGGCCCCTTGCTGCAGGCCAGCAAACCAACGCCTTGCTGCAGACAGTCTCTATTTGCTGTCCTGCCCATCACTCCCTTGTGGTGTATTCAATAAACTTCTCTCTTTTATTCTGCCTTGGGTGAATTATTTCACTGCCTGCACCATCAGCCTCCACCCTATCAGGTTGCCCCACATCTGGTGCCCCCCCCATCCAATCGGGAGACCGCACATTTGATGGCCTTCATGATTGGTACACTTACTCCGAAATTCCTCAACATGATATTCCAAGGTTTTTAAATGATGCTACTAGCATACTGTATCCTTTTCTTTTAATTTCCATTTTTCTATTTGTTGTCATCATATGGGAAAAAAATTAAATTTTATATAGAGATCTTTTATCCAGCATCCTTGTTGAACAATCCCATTAATTCTAATCATTTATCTGTAGGTACTTTTAGAATATTTACATACATAGTCATGTCATGTGCAAATAATACAAATTCTGGTTTATCCTCTCAAAACCTTATACCATTTTCCCCTTGCTGCACTGCATAGGACTTCCACTACAATGTTAAAGAGAAATGGTGATAGTGGGCATCTCTGTTATGTTCATGATCTCAAAGGAAAAGCTTTCAATTGTTCACCATTAAATATGATGATGGCTTTAAATTTTTTCAAGATCCGGGCGCCTGGGTGGCTCAGTTGGTTAAGCAACTGCCTTCGGCTCAGGTCATGATCCTGGAGTCCCGGGATCGAGTCCCGCATCGGGCTCCCCGCTCAGTGGGGAGTCTGCTTCTCCCTCTGACCCTCTTCCCGCTCGTGCTCTCTATCTCTCATTCTCTCTCTCTCTCTCTCAAATAAATAAATAAAATCTTTAAAAAAAAATAAAAAAAATAAATAAAAATAAATAAATAAATTTTTTCAAGATCCTTATCAAATTAAGAACATTCTTGTCTAAAAAAATTAAAAGAAAATTAAAAAAGAACATTCTCATCTTTTCTTATTTTGCTGTTAGTTTTTAATATGAGTGGATATTGAATTTTTTTAAAAGATTTTATTTTTAAGTAATCTCTACACCTGATGTGGGGCTTGAACTTACAACCCCAAAATCAAAAGCTGCATGCTCCACCGACTTAGCCAGTCAGGCACCCCTGAATGGATATTGAATTTTTTTTATGTTTTTTTCTGCATCTTCTGAGGTTACCACAAGATTTTCCCTTTTAATACGTTAATATGGAATAGCCAAAGCAATCCTGAAAAAGAAAGCAAAGCTGGTGTCATCACAATTCTGGACTTCAAGCTCTACTACAAAGCTATAGTCATCAAGACAGTATGGTACTGGCACAAAAACAGACACATAGACCAATGGAACAGAATAGAGAGCCCAGAAATGGACCCTCAACTCTATGGTCAACTAATCTTCAACAAAGCAGGAAAGAATATCCAAAGGAAAAAAGACAGTTTCTTCAACAAATGTTGGGAAAACTGGACAGTGACATGCAGAAGAATGAAACTGGACCACTTTCTTATACCATACACAAAAATAAATTGCAAATGGATGAAAGGCCTAAATGTGAGACAGCAATCCATCAAAATCCTAGAGGAGAACACAGGCAGTAACCTCTTTGGCCTCAGCTGAACAACTTCTTACTAGACACGCTGCTGGAGGCAAGGGAAACAAAAGCAAAAATGAACTATTGGGATTTCATCGAGATAAAAAGCTTCTGCACAGTGAAGGAAACAATCAACAGAACTGAAAGACAGCCTGCAGAATGGGAGAAAATATTTGCAAATGACCTATCAGATAAAGGGTTAGTATCCAAAATCTATAAAGAACTTATCAAACTCAACAGCCAAAAAACAAATAATCCAGTTAAGAAATGGGCAGAAGACATGAATAGAGGGACACCTGGGTGGCTCAGTCGGTTAAGCATCTGCCTTCGGCTCAGGTCATGATCCCAGGGTCCTGGGATCGAGTCCCACCTTGGGCTCCTTGCTAAGTGGTGAGCCTGCTTCTCCCTCTGCCTGCTCTGCTTGTGCTCTGACAAATAAAATCTCTAAAAAAAAAAAAAAGACACAAATAGATATTTTTCCAAAGAAGATCTCCAGATGGCTAACAGACCCATGAAAAGATGCTCAACGTCACTCATCATTGGGGAAATACACATCACAACCCTGATGAGATATCATCTCATACCAGTCAGAATGGCTAAAGTTAACAACACAAGAAACAACAAGTGTTGGTGAGGATGCGGAGAAAGGGAAACCTTCTTACATTGTTGGTGGGGATGCAAACTTGTGCAGCCATTCTGGAGAACAGTATGGAGGTTCCTCAAAAAGTTAAAAATAGAATGACCCTATGACCCAGCGATTGCACTACTAGGTATTTACCCAAAGGATACAAAAATGTTGATTCAAAAGGATACATGCACCCTGATGTTTATAGCAGCATTATCAACAATAGCCAATTTGTGGAAAGAACCCAAAAGCCCATCGATTGATGAATGGATAGATATGTGGTATATATATACAATGGAGTATTACTCAGCCTTCAAAAGGAATGAAACCTTGCCATTTGCAACAACGTAGATGGAGCTAGAGTGGATTATGCTAAGCGAAATAAGTCAGGCAGAGAAAGACAAATACCATACGATTTCACTCATATGTGGAGTTTAAGAAACAAAACAGATGAACATATGGGAAGGGGGGAAAAAGAGAGAGAGGGAAACAAATCATAAGACTCTTAATGATAGAGAACAAACTGAGGGTTGATGGAGGGATGCAGGTGGGGATGGGCTAAATAGGTGATGGGTATTAAGGAGGGCACTTGTCATATTGAGTACTGGGTATTACATGTAACTTATGAATCACTAAATTGTGCTCCTGAAAACAATATTACACTATATGTTAACTAACTAGAATTTAAATAAAATTTGAAAAAGAAAAGAAATATGTTAATATGGCCAATTAAAACAATTGCTTCTTTTGTCAAAATATCCTTGCATTTCTGGGCATAAACCCAACCTATTCAAGATATACTTTCCTCCATATATTGCGGGACGTGGTTCGCTAAAATTTGGTTTAGGAGTTTTGTATCTATGTTGATGAATGAAATTGGCCTATCATTTTGCCTTTCTCAGACTGTCCTTGTTGTTGTTCTAGTACCAAGGTTAGAGGATCCTCATAAAATAAGTTGGGCAATAACCTATTTCTAGTCTCTGGAAGAGACTGGAGCTATTTCTTCTTCAAATATTTAGTAGAACTCAATTGTGAAGTGCTCTGGGCCTGAAACTTTAATATTATTTGAGCTATCTTCTTTCTGTATTAATTTTGATAAGTTGTGTTTTCAAAGAATTTATCCATTTTATTTAAATGTTAAAATGTCTGACATATGGGGCGCCTGGGTGGCACAGTCGGTTGAGCATCCAACTCTTGGTTTCAGCTCAGGTCCTGATCTGTGTCACGATATCATGCCCCGGGTCAAGTTCCACGCACAGCACGGAGTCGGCTTGAGATTCTCCCTCTCCCTCTGCCCCTCCTGCTCATTCTCTCTCTCTCAAATAAATAAATCCTTTTTAAAAATGTCTGACATAAAGTAGCTCATGAAATTCTCTTATTACCTAAATACCTCCTTCATGTTCAACTAATAAAATGCCTACAACATCAGTAGCTCTCTTGATGGTTTTAAACATTTTTTCATAGACTTTGTCCACCTTTTTTACTTGTCTTTAGAAGGAGGGTTGGTCTGAATTACCTAGTCTGCCATTACCTGATATAGAAGACCTTAAGCAGTTCTTGGCTTAAGGTTTCAGGCATGTATTTCAAAGCTGCACATACAGTTAGGTTGGTGGGAAGATCAGGAGTGGTACCCTGGGTACTCCTTATTTCCTAATTTGGTGCTTCCCAGACTATTTCTTGTCATGGTACAGTTGAAGCAAAATTTAACCGAGTAAATTTGAAGAGCTAATTGGTTTTATTCAACAATTCATGAATCAGGCAGCATCCCATCTAGCAAGTAGAAAGGCCCTGTACAAAAGAGTTATACAAAATGGAAGGTTTGTACAGACAGAAACAAGGAAGTTATTAGCAAAAGAAAAGAAAGGATTGTTTCAGGCAAGGTCACCTTCCCCTAGGAAGAAGGGTAGGGAGGTCTTATCATGCAGATTACTGCACTAGTGCTGATCAGGAAATTTCAGATTGCCTGCATAAAGGTTACATTAAATTTTGCAATTAAGTCTTGGTTTGCAAGTGACTCCATTTGGGGCTTTTTTTTTTTTTTAAACAGTCTTCATAGAAACTGATTTTTTAGAGCACACTGTGGTAAATGGATAGATGGCTCATGGACAGAGATGATTAGCCTAGGGGCTCAGCCACACTAAGTCCTTGTCTGGTTGTCCTGAGGACTGAGGAGGGCAATACATCAGGACCCCCTAGAACCCAAAAGGGGCATACCTGTGTGAAGTTGCAAATAATTTAGGGAACTCTTCCCTAATTCTTCCCTCCTTTCTCCTCAGCAGCTCACAGTGCTCCCCTTTAAGCTGCTTCCCATTCAGGAGTCAATCCCTTACACCCACCCTCAGACCCTGTCTTTGCGATGTATGCCCTCTCCCCAGAGGATAATGAAGTCCTTGCTCCCCCAATCCCTTCTCGAGCCCTGAAAACTCAGGCCTCTGGCTCCCACTGGTTATTAACAGATATACTGATAAAATTTTATTGGAACACAACAATATCCATTTCTTTATGTATTGTGCATGACTGCTTTCTCACTACAACACCAGAGTTAAGGGGCGCCTGGGTGGCTCAGTTGTTAAGCAGCTGCCTTCGGCTCAGGTCATGGTCCCGGGGTCCTGGGATCAAGCCCCACATCGGGCTCCCTGCTCAGCGGGAAGCCTGCTTCTCCCTCTCCCATCCCCCCTGCTTGTGTCCCCTCTCTCACTGTATCCCTCCCTGTCAAATAAATAAATAAAATCTTTAAAAACAAAACACCAGAGTTAAGTAGTTGGTGATGTGGGAAACATTTGCTGGACCCTCCAGGATCCTGTGAGTCTACTTTAAACATATAGAAATTCCTTTGGAGCTCCCTTTATCTCCACCGCCCCCCCCCCCCCCGCAAAATACATGTTAGGAATCATCCTCCATATGGCCCACTGAAACACATCTGAAGAGTCTCTTGACTGAGGGTTTACTAAACAGTAATAAATGCCCTTTCCTAACAATAGCTAGCCCCCTCAGGATCCTGGAAACCTTGTTTCCAAAATACCTTGGAGGTTTGTTCTGTCCCTAACCCCCTCCCAACTTGCAAGTATATAATGGACCACTCCTCACGACCCCAGGGCAGCTCCTTCTGCCCACGGGTCCTGTTCCGGTGCTTTAATAAAACCACCTTTTTGCACCAAAGACGTCTCAAGAATTCTTTCTTGGCCATCAACTTTCAGCCATTAACATCTTTCCTACATCAGTTGAGACAGAAATCCTATGGCCTGCAAAGCCTCAAATGTTTAGTATGTGGCCCTTTACAGAAAAAGTTTGCCAACCCCTATACTAGAGGGCTGTTCTCATTAGTTAAGCTTGTCTGGGAGAATAACAACCTAAAAATAGCGTAAAATTTAGTCTGTGGCCATAATCTTCTCAACAACACTTTGACATGGGTTGACATTCTCATCCCATTTTACAGATGAGGAAACTGGGACACAGCCAGGACGTGGCCCAAGCAAGATCTGACCTGGGCAGGCTGGCTCCACAGACTGGCTGCTAACTATCACAGAGGACTACCTCCTTTGTGGAGTAGAGCTAGGAATGCAAACTTTATCAGGTCTCCAAACTGCTCATATCAGGATTCCAGAGACCCATGACATGCTCCCAGAACACCACTGGGACCCTGGCAGACAGATAATCACACTATTCTCTACATCCTGTCTGCTTTCCTCGGTCACGTATAGCCCCCGCCCCCGCCTCCCAACTGTACTCTCCACACGGAGAAAAGTACAAGGAATTTCATAAGTAGCACCCTACCATTCACTAGCAAATTCTAGCATTTTCTTCCATATGCTTCAGCATTTCCGTTATTAAGAAATAAAATATAACCCCAGTTGGAGCTCCCTCTGTACTTCTCCTGGATCTCTTTACCTTCCCTCTCCAAAGGTAGCCACGGGACTGAAATTGGAGTTTCTTTCCCATGCATGCCAGAACTCTTTACTAGCCTGCCTTTTTAAAAATTTCATCATCCAAAAAAAAAAAAATTTCATCATCCGGCCTGGGCAAGAAATACTAGTTCTTCGGGTTCATAGTCTCTCCAACCATTTTCATCCTTCCTCTGATGAGGTAGGTGGTATCTTTGAACCTGGTTGTTTGGAGTCCAGCCTCTTTGTTCTCAGTGATCCTAATCATGGGTGTGGTTGCCAGGCAAGGGGTGGGGGTGGAGCTAAACAGAACCGAAGTGGTGACTGAGTTATTAGTTGGACACAAATAAGTGCCTCCCATCTCATTTGGTTACATCCACTTGCCACTCACAGGGCTAAAGCAAGAAGTTCTTGCTATAAGGGCCTTGGCCGAAATTGTGTTCCAGAACTTGGGCTGAACTGGGCAAGGTTACCCAGAGCAGATGGAAACATCTTGGTCAAAGGGATGAGGGAGGGAGTAAGAAGGTCAGAAGTCACAACTGTGGTGTCTCTCCCGATCCCATGGGGGCCCCCAAATGTGGGGCAACCCGATGGGGTGGAAGCCGGTGGCCCCAGCAGTGAAAGAATTCACCCAAGGCCGAACAAAGGAGCTAGAAGTTTATTGAATACACCACAAGGGAGCAAAGCAGGGATTGTCTGCAAGAGGCAGTGGGTGGGGGCTGTACTTAAAGGGGGAAGGTGAGGGAGAGGGATGCATGAAATTTTCCCTTTTTTGGTAGCGGTGCCTGGTTGTCCACAGCAGCACGTTGGTTAGTTAGGGCCTATGGCTATTTTGAGATGGGTCGCCTGATGGGCCTGTCTGGATTCAGCCAGGGGGTTGGGGTCCCATGGGCCCTTTTGCCTTGACCGAGTTTCCATGGCTCAAGCCTGTGGTCACAAAGCAGCCTCTACAACAACTAGGAAAAAGTGACAAGCATTAGCTTCCAAAGATGAGCCTCAGTTTTCCATTAGAAAGGGGGAATAGGAGTTGGTGAGATTAGAAAATAAAATGTAAGAGAGGTGGAGTCAAACAGTTAAGACTTAGGCTGTGATGAGAAGAGAGTACTAAGGACTTGTGCTCCTTATCCTTTAATGATTTGCTCTTCCAGATCCACTCCCCACTCTGCTCCGTACTCACCCATATACAGATATCGGTGAGCTCCATGGCCCCTGGCTTCCAGTTGGGTTTGGCCAATGGAGAGGACTGGCAGGAAATTGCAGGAATGGAGGAGAACGAAGTTGGGGTACCTACTTCTATGACTTGTTCCCTGAGAGGTTTCTGTAGGCTGGCTGGCTGTTTCCCTCACCTGAAGGTCACAGCTCCTCCCATCAAGTAGCCCTTGCCACAAGGCCCTTGCTCTCCCCTACCCAGGTTCAAGAAATTACTGTCTCCCTCTGCTGCATTAGGTGTAAGGATGTTAACAGCCTTGCTAGCCGCTAGTTCTGGAATATCACTTGTGGATTCTCAACACACTACCTAAATTTTGCACATAGTCACTTTATTAAATGCTTCTTTCAAAAAATGTTAGTGTGTCTGGGACACCTGCATGGCTCAGTCGGTTAAGCGTCTGCCTCCGGCTCAGGTCATGATCCCAGGGTCCTGGGATCGAGTCCCACATCAGGTTCCTTCCTCAGCAGGGAGCCTGCTTCTCCCTCTGCTGCTCCCCTTGCTTGTGCTAACTTTCTCTCTGACAAATAAATAAATAAAATCTTAAAAAAAAAGTTAGTGTGTCATCTGTTTCTGCTGGTCACCGATACAGGGCTCCTTTCCTATGTTACTGAGAAAATTGCTGACAAGTTAATTCTATTACTTCTATTAATGACAAGCCAACAGTATTAACTTTCAATCCAAGGAGGAGATATATAGAAAGACTCTAACTGATAATTTTGTAAAACCACAAAATGTATACACCCAAACTTCCTTTTTTTTTTCTAAAGATTTTATTTATTTATTTGAGAGAGAGAATGAGAGATAGAAAGCACGAGAGGGAAGAGGGTCAGAGGGAGAAGCAGACTCCCCGCCGAGCAGGAAGTCCGATGCAGGACTCGATCCCGGGACTCCAGGATCATGACCTGAGCTGAAGGCAGTCGCTTAACCAACTGAGCCACCCAGGCGCCCTACACCCAAACTTCCTAAAGAAATGATTTCTAGGAATGTTGAGTCTTAAGCCTGGAAATCTGTTGTATCTTTTTTTATTTTTTATTTTTATTTTTTTAAAAGATTTTATTTATTTATTTGACAGAGACAGAGACAGCGAGAGAGTGTACACAAGCAGGGGGAGTGGGAGAGGGAGAAGCAGGCTCCCCGCAGAGCAGGGAGCCCAATGTGGGGCTCAATCCCAGGATCCCAGGATCATGACCTGAGCTGAAAGCAGATGCTTAATGGCTAAGCCACCCAGGCGCCCTGTTGTATTTTTTTTAAATGTTGAGTTTTACAAAGGTAATCTCTGATATATTATTTGTCTAATATCTGTCTCCCCTACTACACTGTAAACTCCATGACACCAGAGACATATCTGTTTTGTTCACTACTGCATCCTCAGTGACCAGGTCAGTATCTATTGTAGATATTCAACAATTTTTTTTATTTAATGAATGAGTGAATTATGATTTAAAAAAATTTTTTTTGAGTTATGGTTTTTTTGAAAATAGTCCAAAGCAGTAGTAAAAACAATTAAACATCATGGAATACTGATGAGTCGTTCTCTTAATTAGAGGCAGATATAATGAGGCAGGCACTTGTTTGGAGAGTTTCTTCAGTGAATCATGTGACTTCTTGTGGTTTACAATGATATCTTTTTGTGAAGGTGGTGTGGGAGTGTTCACAAATTTTTCAGGGTGTCTGCTCAATTAGAGAGGTAACAGGAAATGGTAAATTTCAACATAGCCTGCACAAAATTGTTTGGGCTTTACTTTAGGAAAGCCTTAACATATTCAGAACTGAGGAATCCATAACACATGCCTTACAGAGGTATAATGCCTGTGATATAAAATGAATTCCTGAAGGGAAGAGGCAATAACATCAAGAAATCTACACCACTATGGAAAAATAGTATGGAGGTTCCCCCAAAAATTGAAAATAGAACTGCCACATGATCTAGCAATCCCACTTCTGGTTATTTATCCAAAAGAAAATGAAAACACGAATTCAAAAAGATATATGCACTCCCTATGTTCACTGCAGCATTATTTATAATAGCTAAGATATGGAAACAACCTAAGTGTCCATCAGTGGATAAATGGGTAAAAAAGATGTGAGATATATATACAATGGAATACTACTCAGCCATAAAAAAGAACGAAAGCTTGCCATATGCAACGACATGGATGGACCTTGAGAATATTATGCTAAGTGAAATAACTCAGACAGAGAAAGACAAATACTATAGGATTTCACTTACATGTACAATCTAAAAAACAAAGCAAATGAGCAAAACAAAACTCATAGATACAGAGAACAGATTGGTGATTGCCAGAAGGGAGGGGAGAGGAGGGTGGGTAAAATGGGGAAGTGGATTGAGAGGTACAAACTTCCAGTTATTAAATAAACGTCACAGCGATGTAATATACAACATGATGATTACAGACAGTAATATTTTATTGCTTATTTGAAAGTTCCCAAGAGAGTAAATCTTGAAAGCTTTCATGATAAAAAAAAAAAGTTTGTAACTGTATGATGATGGAAAGTAACCAGACTTATTGCTGTGATCATTTTGCAATGTATAAAGGATTGAATCATTATATTGTATACCTGAAAATAACATGTTATATGTCAATTATACTCTAATTTTAAAAAAGAAATACTACAAAAAAAGATATACTAACCACAAGAAAAAGAAACCTGTAAATGCTTTGATAGGAGACCGGCAGACACTTCTTAACTTGCCTGAACCCTTGCCTAGTATCACCCAGGAAATAAGCCGCATCAGCACAACCTTTGTGGGGCATTCATTTGCAAATGCTTATGTTCAATCATTAAACATGCATTGCATACCTACTATTTGCCCTGTCCTGTGAAGGTGCCCACCCACACCCAGGCCCTGGCAATGGTGATTAAGTCTGGGGCACCTGACTGGCTCAGTCGGTGGAACATGTGGCTTTTGATCGGGGGGGGGGGGGGGGGTCATGAGTTCAAGCCCCACACTGGGTACAGAGATTACTTAAAAAAAAAAAAAGACATATTCTGTGTCTGTGATTACTCACAGACTAGTGGAGCCACGATCACAATATAATATGACACATACTATAAAGCTACTATTGTTTTATTTTTTAAACTTTTTATTTGGAGATGATTTCAAGCTTAGGGCAAGCGTGCTAGAATAAAAATAGCATCAAGGACACCTTTTGTTGGTTTGAAACCTTGGGAGTTTCCTAGGTGAAATCTAAAATTGGCCCCGGTACACGGAGAGCAGGGAGAGACCAAAGAAAGAGGCAGAACACAGGGGTGCCTGGGTGGCTCAGACGGTTAAGCGTCTGCCTTCCGCTCAGGTCATGATCCCAGGGTCCTGGGATGGAGCCCCGCATCGGGCTCCCTGCTCAGCGGGGAGCCTGCTTCTCCCTCTGCCTCTCCCCCTGCTCATGCTCTCTCTCTCTCTCTCTGTATCTCTCTGTCTCAAATGAATAAATAAAATCTTTAAAGTAAGTAAATAAATAAATAAATAAGAAAGAGGCAGAACACTCTAGATTGGTAGGTGGCAGGTTTACTAAGCAAGAGAACTTACATGCAAGCCTTATCTTAGGTGGCTATGAGATGACAAAATCTCTGTGCTCACCCACTAAATTTTAAAAGTTTATATAGAGGCCTTGGGGTGCTCAGGTCATGATCTCAGGTCATGGGATCGAGCCCTGCATTGGGCTCTGTGCTCAGTGCAGTCTGCTTGTCCCTCTCCCTTTGGTCCTCCGCCCACTTGCGCTCTCTCTCTCTCAAAAAAATGAATAAAGTTTTTAAAGATTTTATTTATTCATTTGAGAAAGAGAGCACAAGCTGGAAGAACAGTGGCAGAGGGAGAGGGAGAGGGAGAAGCAGGCTCTCCACTGAGCAGGGCTCAATCCCAGGACCCTGGGATCATGACCTGAGCTGAAGGCAGATGCTTAACTGACTAAGCCACCCAGGTGTCCCTAAAATCTTTTTTAAAAAAAAGTATATAGAGAGGCCTTAATGGGGTTCAGTTGCGTATATAGTCCAGATGGTCTCAACAACACCTTATTCTCTCAAGCCTGTGTCCTTGGAACAGCTTCCACTGTGGGATTGGTGGGCAGAACATACATTCCCAGGATAGGAGAGGAGGTGAGGAGCCTCCGATTGCCTGGGATCTAGCTCATGGGTCAATCAGGGGTAATGCCCTCTCAATGACCTCCTTCAACACCTTCACCCAGATTCATGTAATGTTAACTTTTTACCCCATGTGCTTTATCATTTGCATGCTTTATCTATCTACCTATATTTTCCCCTGAACTATTTAAGAGTATTATATATCATTGCCCTTCACCACTATATACTTCAGTTTGTGAACCAACATCTGTCTCTTTAGCTTCCTTTAGTCTGGAACATTTCCATAGGCTTTGTCTTTTTTTTAAGATTTTATTTTAATTAATTTATTTATCTGTTTATTTATTTATTTTAAAGATTTTATTTATTTATTTGACAGAGAGAGATGGTGAGAGAGGGAACACAAACAGGGGGAGTGGGAGAGGGAGAAGCAGGCTTCCCGCTGAGCAGGAAGCCCCACTCGGGGCTCGATCCCAGGATCCTGGGATCATGACCTGAGCCGAAGGCAGACGCCTAAGGACTGAGCCACCCAGGCACCCCTATTTTATTTATTTTTTAAAGATTTATTTATTTATTTGGGAGAGACAGGGTGGCGGGGTGGGGCAGAGGGAGATGGAGAGAGAGACTCTTAAGCAGACTCCTTGCTGAGAGCAGAGACTGACACCAGGCTCAATCCCATGACTCAGAGATTATAACCTGAGCAGAAATCAAGAGTCAGATGCTCAACCGACTGAGCCACCCAGGCACCCCTTAAGATTTTATTTTTAAGTAATCTCTATACCCAACAGGGGATCAAACTCACAATCCTGAGATCAAGAGTTGCATGCTCTACCAACTAAGCCAGCCAGGTGCCCCCATTTTTTTTCTTTTTGCTTTCTTTGTCTTTTATGACACAGACATTTTTGAAGAATACATCCCCTCCTTAAAAAATATATATATATTTCTCATTTTGTGTTTGTCTAATATTTCCTCATGATTACATTGAAATTATGTATTTTTTATAAGTAATCTCTATACCCAACATGTGACTAGAACTCACGACCCTGAGATCAAGAGTCACATGCTCTACCAACTGAGCCAGCCAGGTGCCCCTGTATTTATTTTTAAAGTAAACTCTATGCCCAATGTAAGACTCAAACTCACAACCCTGAGATCAAGAATCGCATGCTCTACTGAATGAGCCAGCCAGGTGCCCCACAGTTTTAACTATTTTTAAGTGTATAGTTCAGTGGCATTAAATACATTCACATTGTGCAACCAACACCATCATCCATCTCCAGAACTTTTTCATTTTCCCAAACTGAAACTCTGTACCTATTAAACAGTAACTCCCCAATCCTCTTTCTCCCTAGCCCCTGATAACTACCATTTTACTTTCTTTCTCTATGAATTGGAATACTCTAGGTACCTCATATAAGTGGAATCATACAATATTTGTCCTTTTGGTGTCTGCTTTATTTTACTTAGCACATGTCTTCAAGGTTCATCCATGTGGTAGCATGTGTCATTCCTTTTATGGCTGAACAATATTCCATTACATGTATTCTTTTTTATTTTATTTATTTGAGAGGGAGGGAGAGAGAGAGCACAAATGGGGTGAAAGGCAGAGGAGAAGCAGGCTTTCTACTGAGCAGGGAGCCCGATGCAGGGCTCGATCTTGGGACTCTGAGACCATGACCTGAGCCGAAGGCAGATGCTTCACGGACTGAGCCACCCAGTTGCCCTCCACTGAATTCTTGACTGGAATCTTCCATATGCAGTGTCATGTCCTTCACAGGGTTTTACCACTGGAGGTACATGATGTTCATTTGTCCTTCCTCAGTGATGTTAATTTTTTTTTAAGAGAGAAAGAGAAAGCATGCAAGCAGGGAGAGGGGCACAGGAAGAGGGAGAGAGAGAGAATCTCAAGCAGGCTCCATGCCTAGCGCAGCGCCCAGTGTGGGGCTCTATCCCACGACCCTGAGATCATGACCTGAGCCGAAATCAAGAGTCAGATGCTTAACTGACTGAGCCACCCAGGCGCCCCAGTGATGTTCATTTTATTTTTTTTTTATTTTTTATTTTTTTAAAGATTTTATTTATTTATTTGACAGAGAGAGATAGCAAGAGCAGGAACACAAGCAGGGGGAGTGGGAGAGGGAGAAGCAGGCTTCCTGCCAAGCAGAGAGACCGATGCGGGACTTGATCCCAGGACCCTGGGATCATGACCTGAGCCAAAGGCAGACGCTTAATGACTGAGCCACCCAGGCGCCCAGTGATGTTAATTTTAATCACCTAGTTAAGGGCTTGTCAGATTTCTCTGCTGTATAATTATTTTTTTCTTCCTTGAAACTAATAAGCAATTCTGTAGGGGATACATCTTAAAGCAATGAAAATATCCTGCTCCTCATAAAAAATTCTCCTGGAATTATTTGTTTATTTTTAAGTAAGCAAGCTCTGTGCCCAGCGTGGGGCTTCAACTCATGACCCTGAGATCAAGAGTTCACTGAGCCAGCCGGGCACCCCAAAAAACTCCCCCTGGATTTAGTACCCTTTGATGATTCATGCCTGATCCAAACTTTACTTAAAATAGTTACAAAACACTGAATTTCCTACTCCAGAATTCTTTCTACATTAATCAGTGGGCACTTGAACTTCTACTTTAAACAAGAGCTTACCCTCCTCCCTTATTGATGGATGATGGATAGATGGGTGGATGGATGGATTGTCAGTATGGACTCATGGATTTCTATTTTTTCAATGATTTATAATTTATCACTACACTTAATTATTTTGGTGCTCAAATACTCCCAGACTTGGCCAATGGGAGCTCCTTCAAGCTGGCTCCTGTATACTTATGACATGCCCTCATTGTTTTTAAAGCACTTCCTTACTTTATGACCTAAAAGATGTTCCAGGTTTGGGGCACCTAAATGGCTCAGTTGGTTTGAGTTTCTTTTCTTTTTTTTTTTTTTTTTTAAGATTTTATTTATTTGACAGAGAGAAAGACAGCCAGAGAGAGGGAACACAAGCAGGGGGAGTGGGAGAGGGAGAAGCAGGCTTCCCATGGAGCAGGGAGCCTGATGCGGGGCTCAATCCCAGGACCCTGGGATCATGACCTGAGCCAAAGGCAGACGCTTAACGACTGAGCCACCCAGGTGCCCCATTGGTTTGAGTTTCTGAATCCTGATCTCAGTTCGGGTCTTGGTCTCAGGGTCATGGGTTCAGGCCCTGCATTGGGCTCCACACTGGGCATGGAGCCTACTTAAAAAAAAAAAAATGTTCCAGATTTATCTCATCCCTACTCTGTCCCAGCCCTACAATCTGCCATTATTCTGAGGAGCCTGGTTCCTTTTAGGGAGGAAACATTATTAGAGTTAAAGATCTGAGCATTAGGTGTACTCATTACTACTGGGGTGTTTTTGCCTCTTGGCCCCTTCATTAGACAGAACTAGTAAATATATGCACACATGTATATATATATACATACACACATATACAGATATATAATGAGCACATTAACATGCATATATACATATATGTACATATTTCAGAAATAATGAGTTCATACCAATCCTTCCAATTCCAATCCATCCTCACAGGGTTCTTTCTTGCCTTTCCCCATTTCATATTTGTATGTCCCTTCCTTCACAGTGAGAACCCTGATGCCTAACTACATCGATCCATTTATTCATTTGTTCAATCCTTTATCTTGAGTCATTTCAGAATTGTTTTGCCTATATCTCTACCAAAACCAAACCTACTAAAGAGAGCTCAGGATTTGTTTGCAGTTCTGCTTGCCTCATAACCCCAACTCACCTCAGACTGGGAGTTCATAAATGACTTGAATTAGTCCTTTCTACTGTCCCCACCTCTTCTTTAAGTGTGGTTATTTGAAATACAGTATGGTTCATTTATTCCATTTGCTTTCAGTTGAGTTATTCTCCCCCCATACTTTTTTTTAAAGTTTCGTTTATTTAAGTAATCTCTACACCCAATGTGGGGCTCAAACTCACAACCCCAAGATCAAGAGTCGCACACTCCTCTGACTGAGCCAGCCAGGCGCCCCTCCCCCTTCTCATCCTTATTGATTTACTTTTCGTTTTTGAATATATAGAATACTAATATGCTTTAGAAGTCAAAACTATGTAGTAATGCATACTCAGAAGTGTCACTCCTTCCCACATCTTTCCTGCACCATCTCTCCTCTCTGACCCAACCTCTTGTAGGTGATCAACCTTGTTGTATTCTGGTTTGTCTTGTGTTTCTTTTTAAAAACATAAATAGATATATGAATGCTTTTGAAATTCCTCCTTCTTTCCAGAACAAATGGGAGACTACTATAATACTCTATTTCACTTTGCTTCTTTTGCTTAATATTATCTAATAGGGGTATTTTCAAGAGCTATCAGTGTTGGGACCAGGGTGAGGTAAGTAAGGTGTGTAGGGTGTAAAATTTAAGGAGACTCCAGTGACTTCCACCTGGAGGAGTTTGGCAGGTGACTAGGAATATAGTCATAAGTGAAGAGGACAAAGGGAACAGAAAGGACAAAAACAAGGAAGCTCAAAAAAGCATGGTGAGAAGTGCAATGTAACTGCAGTATAGGATGTTTGCTAGGGAGGGCCTGGAGATGAGACCAGGCTGATAAAACAGGTTGAGATCGGGTCGTAAAATGCTTTAGTGCTAAGGGCCTGGACTGGACTTTACCCTATAGGCCGCAAGAAACCCTTGAAGACTTTTTTTTCATGCCCTTTATTGTTTTATCCATTCCATCATTAAATTCCATCCACTCCACTTCTGCACTGGCTTCCCTTGAAGGGTTTTATTTTATTTATTTATTTTTAAAGATTATCTATTTATTTATTTGAGAGAGAGAGTGTGTGAGAGAGTACAAGCAAGGGGAGAGGCAGAGGGAGCGGTAGAGGGAGAGAGAGAAGCAGGCTCCTCCCTGAGCAGCGAGCCAGAAGTGGGGCTTGATCCCAGGACCCTGGGATCATGACCTGAGCTGAAGACAGACACTTAACCAACTGAGCCACCCAGGCGCCCCACCCTTGAAGGGTTTTAATCAGAAGAGTAACATGATTACAATTTTCTTTAGTGAGATGAAACTGACAACATGATATAAAACAGACTGGCAGAATAGGTGATAAGAAAGGTGACCCTGAGGCAGGTGAGGAGGCTCATCAAGTGAGAGGTGTTAAGAATTGAATTGAGGGCGCCCGGGTGGCTCAGTTGGTTAAGCGACTGCCTTCGGCTCAGGTCATGATCCTGGAGTCCCGGGATCGAGTCCCGCATCGGGCTTCCTGCTCAGCAGGGAGTCTGCTTCTCCCTCTGACCCTCTTCCCTCTCGTGCTTTCTCTCATTCCCTCTCTCTCAAATAAATAAATAAAATCTTTAAAAAAAAAAAAGAATTGAATTGAGAAAGCAGTAATAGGAAGACTGAATAAGAAGGGATAAATGTTTATGAGATAGTTAAGACTTGGGTGTGTAAACAAATTTCAGTCTAAAATGGAACTGGAGGGGCTCCTGGCTGGCTCACTGGGTAGAGCATGTGACTCTTGATCTTGGGGTTATGAGTTTGAGCCCCATGTTGGGTGTACAGATTACTTAAAAATAAAATCTTAAAAACAATCTTTAGGGGGGCCTGGCTGGCTCAGTTTGAGGACCTTGCAACTCTTGATCTTGGGGGCATGATATCAAGCTCCATGTGGGGTATAGAGATTACTTAAATAAATAAAACTTAAAAAAATTTTTTTTAGAGATGCCTGGGTGGCTCAGTCAGTGAAGCATCTGCCTTCGGCTCAGGTCACGATCTCGGGGTCCTGGGATCAAGTCCTGCGTTGGGCTCCCTGCTCAGCCAGGAGTTTGCTTCTCCCTCTCCCTCTGCCCCTCCCTCCCCACTCGTGTGCGCATGGTCTCTCTCTCTCTCTCATAAATAAAAAAATCTTAAAACTTTTTAAAAAAATGTTTAAACAAAAATAAAATGAAATAAAATAAAATTAATTAAAATGGAACTGAAGGGGGTGCTTGGCTGGCTCAGTCAGTAGAGCGTGTGACTCTCGATCTCTGGGTCATGAGTTTGAGCCCCCTGTTGGGTGTAGAGATTACTTTAAAAAAATAAAAAAACATTTAAAATAAATAAATAAATAAATAAAATGGGACTGGAGGATACAAAATGGAGAATCTCACGGATACATACTTGAAAGAATGGAACTTAAGAACTGAGAGACAGACCAGTTTCCCATAAATGTCTGATTTATAAGAAGACTGAGACTTATCTCCTGACCAATGAAAACCCACCAGGAATCTCTCTCCGTCCTCAAGCCAATGAACTTACTGCTTTGACAGGGGCTGGATGTCCCCCTCTTTGCACTCTGCCCATGAATACAGCCCACCCAAGCCCTCAATGGACTAGCCTGTAGCTTGCTACAGCATGGGTTTTCCAAATTGCAATTCCTCTGCTATTCCTGAATAAACTCAATTTCTGGTAATTCCAGCTTGCCTCAGTTTACCTCTTTATTTAGGTTGACAATACTGATTATAGGTAGAAGATGGAGAAGCAGGAGAAGTCCAAGAGGACTTTCCAGTTTCTGGCTTGAAGGACTGGATGAGCAGAGGTGCCATTCAATAGACTAGGGAAAATGGTAGGAGTATGTTTGAGGGAAAATATAAGCCCAGTGTTAGATATGCTGAGTTAGAGTTGGCAAAAAGATATCCATCCAGAAGTTTTCAGGAAAAGATTCTGAAATGTCTCAGTGAAACTTGGGCAGCCTCCCTCTTCTGACTTCCTTTCGTCTTCACAGTCAAGATAAAACCAGGAACTTGGGGTAAAGTATTTATTTCACCAAGTGATGTCTCGGAGTCATCAGGAGGTGTATCTAATGTCCTCACAAACATATCTGTCAGCTATAGTTAACATATAGCTCCCACCATTCTTTTCACATTGCTCAATAAAACACCTGAGGCCAGCAATGGGCTCCCAGTTCAGCAAAGAGCCTGCTTCTCCCTCCCCTCTGCCCCTCCCTTCTGCCCATGTGCCCTCTCTCTCTCTCTCTCTCTCTCTTTTTTTTTAAGATTTTATCTATCCATTTGACAGTGAGAGAGCACAAGCAGGGGGAGCGGTAGAGGGAGAAGGAAAAGCAGGCTCTCCACTAAGCAGGGAGCCTGACCACCGGGGCTCGATCCCAGGACCCTGGGACAACAACCGGAGCCAAAGACAGACACTTAACCAACTGAGCCACCCAGGCACCCTCTCTCTCTCTTTCAAATAAACAAAATCTTTTTTAAAAAATATGACTAGGACAAAATACAAAGTTAGCACCTATACCAATTTTATTTAACTCATTAACGAAGAAACAGCAGTATGATAAATTGATTCAAAGAAGCATTTGAAAGAAAGTGCATATAGAAAAAAAAATAAAAAAAAAAAGAAAGTGCATATAGGCACTAAAAGAAATAATTCTAGAATAAGATTACTAAATTAGATACAATACTAGTTAATGGACTGTAGGGAAATACCATTGTTACCTTGGGTGTGGTCTTTTCTACTGGACTCAGTCACTTGCACCCCTATAAACAAAAATCTGCAAGTTAACAAAGACTTCACAAAGACTTGGCCTTAATCAATAGTCAATAGGAAGTCTAACAAAATGCATTTCCCTAGAGAATTAAATAATCTTTTTTTTTTTATTTGACAGAGAGAGAGACAGTGAGAGAGTTAACACAAGCAGGGGGAATGGGAGAGGGAGAAGCAGGCTTCCCGCCGAGCAGGGAGCCCGATGCGGGGCTCGATCACAGGACCCCAGGATCATGACCTGAGCCGAAGGCAGACACTTAAGGACTGAGCCACCCAGGCACCCCAAGAATTAAATAATCTTTAGGCAGACCTGTTAGACAAGGCTCCAATATGACATGGGAAGGACACCCTTTTGTCTTATTTCCAGATTTTGTATAATTTTTCTTACCACCACATCTGTGTGAAGAGTGTAGCCTCCTTAGACCGCTGAAATTGCAAATTATCAAGGCATCAGGGGAGTGCTCCCTCCCACACTATCACACTTCAGAGGGGAACCAGATCCATCAGGTTTTGCCATTAGCCTCTCTCTATATATAGGGCTCAAATACATGTCTCTGAGGCTGGGCAGGAAAATCAACACCCAAGAAAAATAAGGACCATCTTCTTTATTTTCATATCTCCCCCGGTGCCCATGAAAACCTCCTTTACACAGGTGCCCTGTGCAATTTGATACTGATGCAAATAAATAGCTTTGTGTTGCCCCCCCTGCAAGTTATGAGACATGCACAGACATGGTTGAATTCCAGCCATGGGAACAATTAACACAAACCAGGAGACCCACAATAGTCACCTCAGGTGATTATGATCATTCCAGGTCATAGAGGATGCCAGATAGCTGGCTTGGGAACAATGTAGGCAAAGGAAATATGCCGTACTCACACTGCCCTACTAAGGACTAAAATGACATCTTGATTTATCACTCTCTCTGATTCAGATAAGATTGTTCATTCCCATGAAGTCCGGATTTGAGAGCACCTGAGCCACCCTAACACGGACCAGTAAGTCAGGAGTGAACAGAGATTCCGTACCATCCTCTTTGTTTAGGGTCTGGTCCTAACAAAGCCTGGCCTTCATACCTCACTTCTTCACACAAAGCCCAAGAGCCTTGTATGAAAGAATGTCTTTTGCACCCTGACATCAGATTTGGATTCGCAGTTTTTTCTAGTACCCAAGCCTATGGCTCTGACAACATATGCTCTCACCTGATGAGGAGGAGAATCCCAGGCTCCATGGAAATGGCGCTATCCTGGCCCCAGTCCTAGGGTGGCTCCTTGTCCTGCTTGTATGAGGCAGGGTCCTGGCAAGCGACAGATGGCACACTCAAAGGATTTATCCGAGATGAGCTGAATGAAGATGTGGGCAGGAATAAGGGAAGCAACAAGGGATGGTAAGACGTTCAGGGACTAGCAACAGAGGGAAAGCATTACTACCCCTCAACCAGAAGAGGCAAAGAGAGGGAAGTAATGCTAGAGCCTGGTGAGAGAAGGAGCTATGGAAGAGGGTTGCCTGATAGCAGTTGTGGCCATTGAGGAATGCTGCCCTTTCCAGAACCATGGCTGGACAGGAAAGGAACAGGAAGAATAAATACTCTGACTTCTCTCTCTTCCCACCTTCTAATCTCATGTCAGTGCCTGTCACTGGCCAAACCCAACCAGAAACCCATGTGACACAGACCATGGGAGGGTTGGTCTCCCGTGGACAAGGCAGAAAAAGGTGGAGAATAGATTTGGGGGGCGGGTAAGAAGATCCATGGAAAATACCCAGCACTTTCCTCTTGAAGGCAGAGCTCTTGGTATGCTATCTCATCCTGTCTGTCACATACTTGTAAAGTGGGCTAGGGAGTGTCCTCCATGCTCTTCCAGCAATGCTGCTGGCGGGAAGCTAAGGTGAATCTTAGGGTCCAGTTTTTACAAGCTATTGTATGAAGTAGTGGGTTAAGTGAGGTATTTACCCAGGGTTGCAAGACAACAGCATAGACAATGGGAGAATCCCAATGGTAAATGAGGGGGGAGGGAGGGAAGGAAGGGAGGAAGGAGAGAAGGGAGGAAGGAAGGGAGGGAGGGAGGAGGGAAGGGAGGGAGGGAGGAAGAGAGGGAGGGAGGGAGGAGGGAATGGAGGAGGGAAGGAAGGGAGGGAGGAAGGAAGAGGGAAGGAAGGGAGGGGGGGAGAAGGGAGGAAGGAAGGGAGGAAGGGAGGGAGGAAGGAGGAAGGAGGGAAGGGAGGAGGGAAGGAAGGAAGGAAGGAAAAGTAATTTTGAAAGGAAGGAAAGAAAGAAGCAAAACGGGGAGGAAAGGAAGAAAGGAAGGGAGAAGGACTAAGAGTAGACAGGGAATCAAGAGAGGGAGGCAAGGAGAGAGGAAGGAAGGAAAAACACGCCAAGACCCAATTCCAAGAAGAGAGACAAGGCTTAAAATGGGAAGCCTTCCTTTGTGACAGGAATCCCTAATGAAGAGAGAAAGGGCAGTACAGAGAAGTCATCAAAAGCATGGGCTTTGGAATCAGACAGACCTTGCACCTCTCTCATGGTCTGTATGTCTAGATGCCTCATGTCTAGATGGCACATTACAGCTCTTTCATACCACGCTGGCGTGGCTTAGTTCTACAGTCCCCCTGCTCCCCCAAATCTCCAGACAAGAAGCAGGCACAACCCCCCTACTTCAAGCTCCCAGTAGTGAAAACAGGGTTGGCTTGCTACCGAAGATCCAGAGACCCAACATGACAATGCTTATAAATGTAGAGTTTATTACAGGAGAAGAATACAATACAGCATGAAAGTAAGGACGAGCATCACAGGCAAAGCCTGGCTCACAGAAAGCTGTCTGGAGAGGCCAGGTGCAAGCTCCAGTCATCCTCCTCTGTAAGAGCCATGGTGGGATGCACTTTCTCTCTCAGATCAGAAACCGCAGAATTTCGACCCCAGACCCCAGAGCCCTGGGCGGGAGTAAAGTGCGTGGCATCAAGACCACGTGCAAATCATGCATCTCACTATTATTCAAACGTAAATGCTCTAGGGGAGACTGGGTGGCTCAGTCAGTGAAGCATCTGCCTTCGGCTCAGATCATGATCTTGGGGTCCTGGGATCGAGCCCCCGCATGGGGCTCCACACTTGGTGGGGAGCCTGCTTCTCCCCCTCCCTCTCCTTCTGCCCCCCCACCACTTGTGCTCTCGCTCCCAAATAATCTTAAAAAACTAAAATAAAATGGCAAATTATATGTGATGTGAATTTATTCTCAATGAAAAATAAATAAACAAAACAATGCTGACACTGAAGTAAAAACTGCCCTGAAATCCCTGGGGCCCGTGGTCGCAGAGCCACGCTAGCAATCATTATGTTTTATGCTGTGGCAAAACAGCTCAGGATAATTCCAGGCTTATTGCATAGCTCCCTTGCAGCTTGCACATAAGGCTTGGCCCTTATAGAAGGTTAATACATCCATTAACCCTCACAGCACCCCTACCAAACACAGTGACCCCCAAACCAGAGCTGGGACCCAACTCCTTTAGGCTAAGTCCTCCAGAAGAGAGAAGAGGGCCCAACCCATGCCACCTCCAGGCAGCCCTCCACCCACAAACTTGATATAAGCCCATAGCCCCATTGGCACATCCTGATGGGGCTGCAACTCAGACCGATGCCCCCTTGATTTCCTGTGCTCTAAATAGCAGAGGGGAAGGGAGCCCTGCTTGAGACTGAGCCTCCCTCCAATGCCACCAAGGGTGACCAACTGTCCCAGTTTGCCCGGGGCTCTGTCCTGGTTTGCACACTGAAAGTGTCGCTTCTTTGGAAATCCCCCAGTCCCAGGGAAGTTGGGACAGCTGGTCACCCTAACGCCACCCCTGGCCTCTATGATGGCCTCACCATCATAATGTGGGTGTGTACCACCCATTACTATGGAGAGTGCTCTGGTTCTGCAGACAGGAAAGGGCCTGGCTCCCCTCACTTCCCAGAAGCCATCAGAGCCCTGCACTTGACCTGAAACTGTCAGGCCACTACTTCTTGTTCTGTTGCAGCTGGGTGCTTCGCTCTACAAGCTGCTCCTGCAACCTCCCTCTCTTCTGCCTGCCAAATTATCTTTACTAACAGTGAGAATTCAAGGGCTCTTCATGCCTCTCATGATGGCTAAGTCTGCACAGACGCCTCTCAGCTGATTCAACACACATTTACTGAGCCCTTATGGGGCTTATTAGAGGTGGCCCTTGCTGCCACTTGCTGGGAGCAGGCCTGATTTGACAGCCCCTCCACCTTCTGCAACAGCTTCCCCCCACCCCCCGCCCACAACCCAGCAATATGCAGGCCTCCTGCCTGTTCTGGGAGCTCAGGATCCCATGCACAGGTTCTAGCTGCCCCTTTGCTTCCAAACACACAGCTCTCCAGCTCCAGGGGCACACAGTCTTAGCAAGAGCTGGTTCAGAATCAGGTTCTTCACCCTAATCAGGGGACCCAGAGGTGAGCGACAGGGGGTTCCTGCCTGTGAGGACCTAAGCTCTAGCAGGGGAGGGATGCACTCCCCAGAATGCAAGGTTGCACTATGCTAGAGAGGTAAGTCCAGGGACTGTGGGTGGGATCAGCCAAGGTTTCTTGGGGAGGGGACACCTGAGAGGAGCCTCACGGGTCACCTGAAAGTTGTGCAAAGAAGGGGGCACTGGGAGAGATCTTCGGGGGCCTAGAGAACAGCATCCATGGGGACATGGGATGGCATGAGGGGTGTGTGGAAAGGTAGGGAGATGCAGGAATAGAATCCAGGGACCTGAAGGAGGAGAGATTTTCACTGAGGAATCTGGAACCCAGTGTCTGATCTCCCAACCAGGTCCAGGAGGTGAGGGCTGGACAAGCAACCTTTGGGGGTGGTAACTGAGGCATGATGGCAGAGGCCAGCTTACAGGGGTGGAGGAGGTAAACACAGGGCTACAGAATGCTCTTCTAAAAGCTCAGCTCTGGGGCGCCTGGGTGACGCAGTTGGTTAAGTGTCCAAATCTTGGTTTCAGCTCAGGTCTTGATCTCAGGGTTGTGACATCAAGCTCTGTGTGGGGCTCTGAGCTAAGCACAAAGTCTGCTTGAGATTCTCTCTCCCTCTCCCTCTGCCCCTCCTGCTCGTGTTCCTGCTCTCTCTCTCTAACATATAAATAAATCTTTAAAAGACAAACAAACAAACAAAGAATAGCTCAGCTCTGACATGAATAGAAAGAGAAGTAGATAGGCACCTGGGTGGCTCAGTCGGTTGGGCATCTGCCTTCAGCTCAGGTCATGATCCCAGGGTCCTGGGATTGAGTCCTGCATCGGGCTCCTTGCTCAGTGGGGAGCCTTCTTCTCCCTCTGCCTGCCGCTCCCCCTGCTTGTGCACATTGGCTCTCTCTCTCTGATAAATCAGTCAATCAATCTTAAAAAAAGAGAGAAGTAGAAAGGGCTGGCTTTGGTGTTTAGGATGGAAGAGAGAGATGCAGTAAGTTATAAGGGGGACTTCGGGGAAGGACCTAGTAGAAAAGGAGTGAAAGTGAATGAAGAATGAAGAGATAGAAGAGAGGGTTCTGGATGGGGGCTGGGTCCAGGCATGCTGCAAGGGGGTAAGGGTGAGAGGTCTCAGGTTGAACCAAGTCTCTCATTCATTATTCTAAGCAACTAAGGACACTGAGTCAAATAAGGACACCAAGTCCCTCTTCTCAGGGGCGGCAAGTATACAGATCCTCAGCAAAGATTGTCCTGTGTCTTGCTGGATACAGGGACAGGGAGGATCCTGTCCTGAAGGCAGTTGCTTCAGCTGGTGCTGGAACCAGCATCACGGTCTGTTCTGCTGAGCAAGTGGGGGCATGGGATGTGGCTTGGGGCTGTGTCATGGTTGGCTGAGCACTGGGCAAGGATCTACGTCCAGGTCTGACTGGGGAGGCCCTTCTTGTAGTATCCTGAGCAATGGCTCAGATATGACTCATGTTCTGATGGTTCCTGGTATGCCAAATGGGGGTGTGTGACTTGGTCCTATACCCTCTGAGGTTGCATTGTCTGTACCAAGTGGTTGCCTATCCAACTCCTAACCTAGGCAGGAGACTACGGCTCAGTGTGCAGATCAGTGGTCTGGTCACCCCAACTGTCCAGTGACTTGCTGAGCAGAGAGGTGTTCATGAGCTGTTTTTGGCTGAGGCTGTCTGTTGGTTCACCAATCGGTGGTATAGCCCCCAGTTTGGTCTGGGCTATCTCCTCGTGTGTGAAGCACTGATACAGGGAGAAAGAAATAGCCTTTCCCTGGGCAGATGCTGCCTCTTAGGGTTCACAGTGGTGGAGTGGATGTTGACCTTTGTCTGGGAAGGATTAGGCAGTGATGGTGCCAAGAGGGGATGAAAGGTATGTGCCCTAGACCCGGTGGTAGCTGAGGAGTGGGGTTCTCCAGATGGGCTGAGTAATGATCTAGCTTTAAGTGTTTATCTTTGTGGGGGCTTTGTCCTGGTGTGCCCAGTCCTGGTGTAACCACAAAGCATGGTCTGGGAAGAGAATGTCTTCTAGTCTTCTGGCATGTGGAGGAGTGGCATGGGCGAAGGCTCTGTTCTGGGTTGGCACTGTCTCATAGCGGGCCATGTGGTTTGGTATGACTATATGCGGTCTATGGTGGTGTGGTAGGGTAGAGTCATGTAATGGCTCAGTTCTTCACAGGGGCTCATTCCTTCTTTGGTGAACAGATATGTAGCCCCCCCATATGAATCCTCTCACTATGCTAAGTGATGGTATGGGAGTTTGATGGTCTAGTTCAGATCATGCTTTTGATATTTACAATGGTACAGGCATAGGATCTCATCCAAGTGAGGGTTGTTTCCTGATGAGCTAAGTGTGAGTTTAGTTATCAGTCTTGGTCAACAGGACTTTCTGGTATGGTGTTCAAGGGTGGTATATGTTATCCCTTTTCTGTACAAGACTTTTTCTCTTGGTTTGCTAAGAAGTGATCTGCAATATAGACCTTAGTCTTGTTGGGGAAAGCTTCCTAGTGTGATGAGTGATGGAATGACTCTGGATTATTGTTCTGGGTGTGGAGCTCCTGATGGCTTAATGAATGATGGGATAAGTGTATTCCTTGGTCTTTGCTTTGTACATTCTGTAGAATACTGAGATCTGGGGGAAGTATAGATAAGTGTTGGTCTTTGTGCTAACCTTCCCATGATGTGCTAAAGCAAGCATGTGTATGGACTTGCTAAAGAGCTGTGTGACTCTTGTTCTTGTTTGGGTTTGAATCTGTCCACTGGTGTGCTACACACTGGTATGAGTATGGGTTCTGGCCTGGTACATACAGGGCTGTTTTGTGGAAAACTTTAAAGATGTGTGGGTGGCAACCCAGTTCTCAGATAAGAGCTATCTCCTAACTTGCTGAGGACTGTGTGGGTATGAGCAATGAACAGTGATCTGAGCAGGACTCTGCCAAGGTAGGTTGAAGATTGGAATGGCCTTAGGATCTCAGGAGATATGGCTGTCCCTATGTGGTTAGAGGTCAGATGTGCACATACAGTGGCCAGTGCATGAGCTTTCACTTAGGCTTGATGAGTAGTGCTAGGGATAGTTACAACATAGGCTGTCTGGCAATATATTGACTAGTGGTAAGACATAGGGGCAAGGTTGGTTCTAAAGAGTTTAAATGTTTGTGTTTTTTTTAGAATTACAGGTTTTTTTTATTATTATGTTATGTTAATCACATCATTAGTTTTTGATGTAGTGTTCCATGATTCATTATTTGCGTAGAACACCCAGTGCTCCATGCAGAACATGCCCTCTTTAATACCCATCACCAGGCTAACCCATCCTCCCACCCCCCTCCTCTCTAGAACCCTGTTTGTTTTTCAGAGTCCATCGTCTCTCATGGTTCATCTCCCCCTCCGATTTCCTCCCCTTCATTCTTCCCCTCCTGCTATCTTCTTCTTCTTTTTTTTTAAACAAATAATGTATTGTTTCAGAGGTACAGATCTGTGATTCAACAGTCTTTTTTTTTTAAGATTTTATTTATTTATTTGAGAGAGAGAGAATGAGAGATAGAAAGCACGAGAGGGAAGAGGGTCAGAGGGAGAAGCAGACTCCCTGCTGAGCAGGAAGCCCAATGTGGGACTCGATCCCAGGACTCCAGGATCATGACCTGAGCTGAAGGCAGTCGCCCAACCAACTGAGCCACCCAGGCGCCCCTGTGATTCAACAGTCTTGCACAAGTCACAGCGCTCACCATAGCACATAGTCTCCCCAATGTCTATCACCCAGCTGCCCCATCCCTAAATGGTGTTATATGTGTCAGCCTTGGTTTGAGTTTGGGTAAGGGTAGACACTGTTTTTTAAGCTGTGGTGTGAAGCGCGATTGTTGCTAATTGAAAACTCTAAGCAGTGGTGTAGCTATGGACCCAGCTCCGGGAAGGGGCCATATTCTTTTTTTTTTTTTTAAGATTTTATTTATTTGAGAGAAAGCATGAGAGAGAGAGCACGAGCAGCAGGGAGGGGCAGAGGGAGAGGGAGAAGCAGACTCTCTGCTGAGCAGGGAGCCCGATGTGGGACTCGATCCCAGGACCCCGGGATCACAACCTGAGCCAAAGGCAGACACTTAACCAACTGAGCCACCCAGGTGCCCAAGGGGCCATATTCTAATATGCCAAATGGTGGTAAGATATGGGTCCCTGTCCGGGTGGGTGCTACACATCCCATCAGCAGTACGACTGAGCTGCCCGTTTCCGTACCCTGAATTTCTGCTGGAATAGCATAACCCTCTCCTCCATAGAAAAGGCTCATTCTGAAGCAACTCTGCTGTCTATACATAATACTGTACTCTGACCACATAGGTCACATCAGTAGCTTCAACTTGCAGGCCAGGGAGTCCCCCCAGAAATCCATTCTACCCAGATACTAAGAAATCTGGATAACAAGAAAGTAGTGAAGACCTTTCCTTTCACCGTTATCATTAATTCTTAATTCTGCCTTTCCTCTTTAGCTTCTCTACCAGTCACCCCTCTGCCATCCCCAGTGGTAGCTTCATAAACCCGGAGTACATTTGCTGTCCTGGTAATACCAGTTCTCGACAGAGTACATTTCCCCTTTGTACTAGGTTGAATAGTGTCCCCCCAAATTCATGCCCATTCAAAACCTGTGAATGTGACCTTATTTGGAAATAGGGTCTTTACAGATGTCATCAAGTTTATTTTTTTTAAAGATTTTATTTTTTTATTTGAGAGAGAGAGTAGAGTGAGAGAGACCACGAGCAGGGTTGAAGGGCAGAGGGAGAGGGAGAAGAAGACTCTCCACTGAGCAGGGAGCCCGATGCAGGACTCGATCCCAGGACTCTGAGATCATGACCTGAGCCAAAGGCAGACGCTTAACTGACTGTGCCACCCAGGCACCCCTGTCATCAAGTTTAGATGAAATCATACTGGATTAGGGCAGGCACTAAATCCAGTTATGACTGGTGTCTTTATAAGAAGAGGAAATTTGGGGCACAGACACATAGAGACACACAGAAAGGAGAATGCCATGTGAACACAGAGATTGGAAGGATGTATCTATAAGCCAAGGAATGCCAAGGGTTGCTGGGAACCCACGCAAGCTAAGAAGAGGCAAGGAGGGAATCTTCCCTAGAGCCTTTGGAGGGAGCAAGGCCCTGCTGACTCCTTGATTTCAGACTTCCAGCCTCCAGAACTGTAAGAGAATAAACTTGTTGTTTTAAGTGACCCAGTTTGGGGTAATTTGTTACAGCAGCCATAGGAAACTAATATACCTTGCTTCTACTTCCTTTCTTTTTGTACAGACCCTGCTTAAATGCTGAGGATTTCTTTCTATTTCCCTAGAACGTTCCTCTTTGGGGGCACCTGGGTGGTTCAGTTGGTTAAGCATCTGACTCTTGGTTTCTGTTAAGGTCATGATCTTGGGTCTGGTCAGGCTCCGCACTCAGCAGGAAGTCTACATGGGAGATTCTGTCTCTCCCTCTCCCTTTGCCCCTCTCCAGACTCGTGTGTGTACACCTTCTCTCTCTAATAAAAATCTTAAAAAAAAAAAAAAAACTCTCTTTCCCTGCCGCCACCAAGTCGCAAGGAGGCAGAAGGTCGCATGCAGTCAAGATTCAGCTACACTCTTAATCCACCACCATGGCCGAGGAAGGCATTGCTGCCGGAGGTGTAATGGACGTTAATACTGCTTTACAAGAGGTGCTGAAGACCGCCCTCATCCACGATGTGATGGCCTAGCATGTGGAATTCGCGAAGCTGCCAAAGCCTTAGACAAGCACCAGGCCCATCTTTGTGTGCGTGCATCCAACTGTGATGAGCCTATGTATGTCAAGTTGGTGGAGGCCCTTTGTGCTGAACACCAAATCAACCTAATTAAGGTTGATGACAAAAGAAACTAGGGGAATGGGTAGGCCTCTGTAAAACTGACAGAGAGGGAAAACCCCGTGAAGTGGTTGGTTGCAGTTGTGTGGAGGTTAAGGACTATGGCAAAGAGTCTCAGGCGAAGGATGCCATCGAGGAATACCTTTTTTTTTCTTAAAGATTTTATTTATTTATTCATGAGAGAGAGAGATAGAGAGAGGCAGAGGGAGAAGGAGCAGGGAGCCCGATGCGGGACTCAATCCCAGGACCCTGGGATCACGACCTGAGCCGAAGGCAGATGCTTAACCACCTGAGCCACCCAGGCGCCCTGAGGAATACTTCAAATGCAAGAAATGAACAAATAAACTTGGTTCTTGTTCCACAAAAAAAAAAAAAAGGAATATTCCTCCTTGGACAAGTGAGTATAATTTAGCCAACTGCATTTTATCAAACATCCATATTTGTCAAGCAACTGTGACTGTTAAAATACTACCAGTATATGTTAGTACCTATTGAAAATAGGACCAAGATTTCTTTTTTACAGCATAACAACCGAATTTTAAAATTTCCCACTCATTTAAAGCACAGCAACAGGGGCGCCTGGCTGGCTCAGTCAGCAGAGCATGCAACTCTTGACCTCAGGGTTGTGAGGGTGTTGGGTGTAGAGATGACTTAAAAATAAAATCTTTAAAAAAATAAAATAAAATAAAGCACAGCAACATCTTTTATTCTGAGAGACAAAGAACTGAAAACATAACCAGGGAAATGTTTTGTGTCAATTCCACTTACTCAGTTTTTTCATCTTATTAATTTTGTTAGTACAGTTTTAATCCATTTTTTTAATAAATAAGTTCACTTCATATTTTAGAGGTTTATTATGTTATTACTTAGAATTAAGTTTCTAGCACTCACATATTTGGGTTCCAGGTACTATATTTGATGGAGGGAAAGCAAATATACCACACTATAATTCCATTGCCTCCCTTTCTTTTTTAGAGTTGTCTGCTATCCTACACAACACTCTCCCTCTTTTTGCTTCATCCCTTTATTAAACACTCCAACAATATGGCTTTTACTATCCTAAGCTCCCCCCATTCATTTCTCCTTTTGCCAGTCCCCTTCCCCATCCCAATTTCTCTGTTCCCTCTTCCTACCTACTAAGTATTATTAAACTCTAAATCATACTGGCTGGTGGTTGCAGAGATAAAAATACAAAGTCGGGTTCTCTGGCTTCCATTATGGGTCAGAATGAATGGCCCTTAAAGTTCAACTCAGGAAAGGTATAACCTCTGGGTCTAAGGCAACCCCCTAGCAAGCAGTTTTCCAGGATCCATGCCTCACTTAAAACTTACTGCTTAAGGTTATACCATGTGATGGAAGCTGTTTATTCTTTTACCTTTTTTTTTTAAGATTTTATTTATTTATTTGACAGAAAGAGACACAGCGAGAGAGGGAACACAAGCAGGGGGAGTGGGAGAGGGAGAAGCAGGCTTCCCGCGAGCAGGGAGCCCAATGCGGGGCTTGCCCAGGACCCCGGGATCACGACCTGAGCCGAAGGTAGACGCTTAACGACTGAGCCACCCAGGCACCCCTATTCTTTCACCTTTAGTAGCTTGCTAGTCTGTCCTTGCTTAGATCCCAGCTCCTGTCTGTGCCCTCATCCATTGCTAAGTGCTGCCTAGCTGCACACCACCTACCCAACTCCACACCATCTCCCCAGTTAAAACTTTGCCCAACCCCTGTCAGTTGCCTTGACCACTTCTATGCCCAACCAGGAATTTGACTTCTTCACAGGGAGCTCTTTAAAACTCCTATTTAGGGGCACCTGGCTGGCTCAGTCAGAAGAACATCAACTCTTGATCTTGGGGTTTTGAGTTTGAGCCCCACCTGGGGCACAGAGGTTACTGAAAAATAAATAAGTAAATTTCAAAAAAAAAAACCCTCCAATTTATTGAGTCACATGTGTGCTAAATGCTTCACATCCACTATCTCATTTAATGCTCACAACCATATGAGATAAGAATTACTCCCCTCACCTTCAGTCAATGACCGTGCTTTCCATTGTACAGGAAATAATGAGGACATCAACATACGCTTCTTCAATTTCCTTCTTCTCCACCTCAAAATCTCTCTGGATCTTCAAGTGCTTCACTTCCTTTATTTCCATTATCAAAACATGTCAAATGGGCAGAGACAGAAATAGAGGGGCATCCGAGAGAAGACATGGTTGATCCATGGTCTCAAGGAACTCAGACCTTAATGAATTCCATAAGGATCAACAAGAACTGTCTAAAAGGAAGTACCAAGAGGGGTGCCTGGGTGGCTCAGTTGGTTAAATGTCTGACTGTTGATTTCAGCTCAGGTCATGATCTCGGGGTTGTGAGATCAAGCCCCACACTTAGTGGGGAGTCTGCTGCTCTCCCTCTCACTCTCCCTCTGCCCCTCCTACCACTCTCTCTCAAAAAATAATCTTAATATAAAAAAGGAAGCACCAAGAGTCTGCCAAGAAATTTCAGAAAGGTGTCATCCAAAGAGATGTTAAAATCAGAAAACAAGGAGCCTACTAAAGTTTGGGGCCCTAAGAGTATAGCATTTCTGGTGGGGCAGCTTACTGACTTCTTTTTTTTTTTTTAAAGATTTTATTTATTTATTTGAGAGAGAGAGAATGAGAGATAGAGAGCACGAGAGGGAAGAGGGTCAGAGGGAGAAGCAGACTCCCTGCTGAGCAGGGAGCCCGATGTGGGACTCGATCCCGGGACTCCAGGATCATGACCTGAGCCGAAGGCAGTCGCTTAACCAACTGAGCCACCCAGGTGCCCCAGCTTACTGACTTCTAAAAACATTCTTTTTTACATGCGGTCAGCCGATGTGTAGAGGCTTTCACTCTTCAGCATTTTCAAGGCACTACTCATCTTCTGCTCCCTGTCTTTTCTACCTGCCAGGGTTAATCATTCAGATGGCTTTGATTTTATCCCTGCAACTCCCTGATGAGTTTCAAAATAATGACTCCAAATGTCCCAGTCTCCCACCAAAACCAAGGACCTCAGCCTGCCTTAGCTTTGAGGAAAGCTAATACCCCTCTTCTTTACGTTCTACTATATTTGGCCACTATCCAAGATGAAGCCCCTCTGATCATCTATCCTCTCTCTTCGTCTCCACACTTCTCTGTGTTTTCTCACCCACCCAAATTCCCACTGTACCTCTCCCTCTCAGACCTTTCCACTTGGCCCTAGAGAATTCTCATTCAAAGACAGACAAACCTTCTTCCATGGAAACTCTCCCATTTTCTGGCCTTAAATGAAACATGGTTCTCCCCTCAAGACACCACTTCCCTGCATCTCCACATATCCCAGGACCTAGAGATAGGGTTGGCATTGTCCTACTACTTCATCACTACCTCTAAGCCATAACTCTTCCAACATTGCTTCCTTGAGGTTCATACCATCCATTCATTTTCTCTTCTTCACTGTGGTCATCTAACAACCTACTGGTCAGTGTCTCTCTCTTTCTCTCTCTCCCCCTGTCATTCACTGAATGTTGCCACTTGATTCACAGTCTTCCTCTCTAACAAATTGGCCATCATCCTAGATATCTTCAGTGTTCCTAACAACAAACATCCATCTTGGGCCCCTAATGTGCAGGTAGGGGAGTCTAGGAAGGCAGCATTTGAGCAGCCTCAGCTGAATGAAACTTGTAGTTTTTCTGGTAGTTGCTCAATAATGAAATGGCCGCATTTGAACAGGATCTCAGCCTTATGGTGTCCAGGATAGAGTCTAGGATGATTGTAGGTGAGTAGAATTTCAATAGATTTGAATTTTTCTCAGCAGCAGACTTGGTCTCCAAGTATCTGAGACAGGGAGATTTCTGGGAAAGAGCATTTAAGCAAGAGTTGCAGCAGACTGAGTCTAGGCCTATCTGGCTGGCAGTACTGCATTCACATTAATTTTTTTTTTAAGTAGGCTCCATGCCCAGCACAGAGCCCACTGTGGAGCTTGAACTCATGACCCTGAGATCAAGACCTGAGCTGAAATCAAGAGTCAGATGCTTAACCGACTAAGCCACCCAGACACCCCCACATCAATTCTATTCAAAGATACTGCCTTCTGAATTAATGTTTCATGATGTTGATAAGTACAACATATTTTTTTAACATTTTATTTATTTGAGAGAGAGAGCACATGAGCCAGGGGGGGTGGGGCGCTGAGGGAGAAGGAGAAGCAGGCTCCTGGCTAAGCTGGGAGCCCAGCACGGGGATCCATCCCAGGACCCTGGGATCGTGACCTGAGCCAAAGGCAGCCACTTAACCACTTGAGCCCCCCGGTACCACACAAAATGTTATTTCAACAAATATTTCCTGAGAACCTACTATGTGGCAGGCACCGCCCCAAAAGCTGAGTAAAGAAAAAAAATCCCTTACCCCATTGCTTAAATCAGTTCACAACTATTTAACATAAATAATTCATATGTCAAGTTAAAATAATGATACTTCAGAGGGTTACTGTGTTTTAAATGAGATGATTCATATCATGCTAATAGCTCAATAAATGATAAGTAAATGGTAAAGGAGTGGGGCTATTAAGAACTCTGCACCTCCCAAGTGTAACCACCAGGTGTCAGGATCCCCTAGCTAAACCCTACTAGGTCAAGGGTGATCAGGTTGTCTACCCTCTCCAAACACCAGCAGAAGAAGCAAAGGACCTTGAGGCGACTCTTCGCCCCTCCCCTATTTCTGATCAGAGCTACTTAGGTGTAGACATCTCTTAGTACCGATCTTAGATGAGAACGTGTGCGCCTACAGAGTGAGCCCAATCCAAAGCATTCTACCATTTCGGTTAGGCACCACAATTTGGAAATGACCAAGACCTGGTCAGGGAGAAGCAGAAAAGGGACATTCAAGGCAAAGAGGAGCAAAGCAAAGCAGATCCAGGGAGAAAATGAAGTAGGAGGAGGAAAGAAGATATTGAGACAGAAAGATAAAACTTCTCATCCTCATTCACCTCTCCATGGCCTCACCCAAAGCTTTGCTAGAGCCCTCTCATTTAAGCCACCAGCAACCTGAAACCCCCACCTCCCAGGCTCCTGCCACACGTCATATCCCTTCTTAATCCTTGTAATCTTACTGATTCTCTAGCTGGCTTTCTCCCGGATATATTTCAGAGAGGAGCTTTAGAGTCCCTGGCAAAGAACTCCTCATTCTTTTTTAGCCCACGTAATTTCTACTTTGTATCTGAGCTGCCATATTTTTCCAGACTTCCCTTTTCTCACTAGAAGCTATATTTCCATTTTTTGAAAGATGCCTTCCCCCCCTTACAATAGCCTCTCTGACTTTGCCAACTAACCCAGCTGCATATTTTATGTCCCAAGTGCCTAGTATTTTTGATCATTGGCATACGTTTTCTCAGGCTTCCAATACGTTATGTTGAAAATAGTCCACAGGCTTCCTGTGGGTTATTGACTTTTTGAATGTTAGTCTTAATTTTTCCTAATGCCTTGTAACATGTGGCATACCCAAACAGGAATGGGCCTTGTTCAGACACCATCCTGAAGTAGAAGTGTTGACTTAGTGTGCTCTCTCTGGACGGAAACCTTGCTGCAACCATTATTTAGACCCAACCACCAGTGGAGAGCTCTTTCCTTAACACAGAGAGCTTTGCTTAGGAATTTCTAAAGAAAACCCAAAGAACTAATTGAGAAAATGGAGCCTACGCTCTAGAAAGGACAAAATAATAAAAAGTAAAGCGTACTGCAATTAACACAGTAGCCAAACTTGTGAACGACCACTAATCCTTTCTCTCCCTTGGCAATGTGACAAAGGGAAGTGAATCTATTTCTAGGACAACATAAAGATTCTAGGAACTAACCTAATAAATCCAGTTACCTAAAAAATCTGAACTTGGAATTCCTCCAAATCATGATCGATCCAGGTCAATGCCAGATCACACAAGAGAGGCTTGAGTTCTTGCATTCACCGCTGCTACTATTTCTAGCCATTGTCAATAGAGAAATAGCCTTATTATGGAAATGGCTCTCCCGTGGTGACACTGCATATATCCACACAGGCAAAGGCTTGAACTATCTGAGTTGTGGCAGAATGCCTTGTGAGCCTCCTGAAACGCAAGAGCATGGGAGGTCTGTAAGGAGGTCGTCTCCCACTCACCTCCCTATCTTTTCTGGGAGCCTGTCATGAGACAGTTTCTTATCACCTCTCTGGTTTTGATAGGATATGAAGCTTTCTGTGCTATGCCTTCGGAATAGAGCTGCAGAGGGGCGCCTGGGTGGCTGAGACGTTAAGAATCTGCCTTCAGCTCAGGTCATGATCCCGGGGTCCTGGGATCGAACCCTGCATCAGGCTCCCTGCTCCGCGGGAAGCCTGCTTCTCCCTCTCCCACTCCCCCTGCTTGTGTTCCCTCTCTCGCTGTGTCTCTCTCTGTCAAATAAATAAATAAAATCTTAAAAAAAAAGAAAATGTCTAAGTCTAGAAGTGACCTGCTGTCTCTTTACCAGCCAAATCAGTCAAGCCTTAGCCTTGCCTTGTCTCATGTGTAAGCTTGACAAGCCTTGAGCCATTCCACACAACCAAGGGGTGATTACATCCAAAGCATGATGGGTTGAGGCTACAGCTGGTTCCATTGACGAGGTCAGCATCCTTCTACCCAGTGGAAGCTGTTGCTGTTTCTGACACTAAGTGAGGGGCTGAGAAACTAATTGGCTCCCCTTTTTTAAAAGGTTGCAAATCCAAACATAAGAACATCTCGCAAAGCAATTTGCCTAGGCTCTTCAAAAGTCCCTGTCCTGAAAGGCACACACACACACACACAAGGCTGTGGAACTTTACTGGAGACTAAATGAAGTGACAACTAAATACAATCTGTGACATTTGAGTGGCTTCTAGATGGAGTTTTAAACACCTCGAAAAGACACCATTAGAATAATTAGAGAAATCTGAATACAGATTATAAGTCATAATAGCGTTATAACAAATGGTAAAATGTCTTGAGTGGGATTGTTGTATTGTGGTTCTGTAGAAGAATGCTTCTGCTCTAGGGAACACATGCTGCGCTCACCTCAGCTGCACGTACCCTAAAACTGAAACGACACAGAGAACATTGAGCACAGCCTCTGCCCAAGGATGACCCGCAAATTTGTGACGCATGCCGAATCTTTAAGGATCCTTATTTAAAAAAAAAAAAAAAGGAAACACATGCTGAAGTATTCAGGGAGTCCGTGCAATTTACTCTCAAATGGTTCAGGAAAAAAATAATGTATATTTACACATAGATAAAGCAAATGTGGCAACATGCTGACAATTGATAAAGAGCATAGAGGTATTCATTGTATGATTCTTACAACTTAATATCTTAAATATTTCAAAATAAAAAATTAGGAGGAACCATGCTGCAAAGAATATTTTGCACATATCTTATTGGGCACATGAAACTCTAGGTTATATACTAGAAGTGGAATTTCCAAGTCATAAAATATGAGCATCTTTAGCTTTATTCGATATTGCTAAATTACTCTCCAAGGTGGTTGTACCAGTTTTTACTTCCACCACATTTTACCACATCTTCACACAACACTGTCAGTTCTCGTTTCTGCCAATCTGATGGGTGTAAGATAGTATCCCATTACTGCTTTTTTCCTAACATTTTATTACAAAAAGAAATTTAAACATAAAATTTAAAAAAGGGGCGCCTGGGTGGCTCAGTGGTTAAGCTTCTGCCTTTGGCTCGGGTCATGATCCCGGGGTCCTGGGATCGAGCCCACATCGGGCTCCCTGCTCGGCGGGAAGCCTGCTTCTCCCTCTCACACTCCCTCTGCTTGTGTTCCCTCTCTCGCTATGTCTCTCTGTCAAATAAGTGAATAAAATCTTTAAAAAAAAAAAGTTTAAAAAATTATGCAGTGAATTCAGGTGGTGGCTACATGAGCATTTTGTCATATTTGCTTTATCATGTGTCTATCCATCCCTCCATCCATAATTCAATTCTTCATATCCTGTTATGTATTTGAAAGTAAATAAATTGAAAACATCTTTATACTTCACCTCTAAACACTTCAGCATGCATATCATTGACAAGAGTTCAACATTTGCTTACAGATTTTTTTTTTAATTTTTATTTATTTGAGAGACAGAGTGAGCAAGCAAGAGAGAGAGCACACATGAGCAGGGGCAGAGGGAGAGGGAGAAGCAGGCTCCCTTGCTGAGCAAGGAGTCTGATGCAGGCTCCATCTCAGGACCCTGGGATCATGACTCGAGCCAAAGGCAGACACCTAACCGACTGAGACACTCAGGTGCCCCTGCTTACAGATTTTTAAGGTAAAATATATACACAGTGGAATGCCCAAACCATGAATATGTATTTGCTGAGTTCTAACAAATGCACATACACATATAACCCAGACCTTTGTAAAAATATAGAACATTACCATCACTGCTAGAAAGTTCCCTAATTTCCCTCCAGGCCAACCCCTGCTCCCACTTCCACCAGGTAACCACTGCTCTGATTAGTTTTTCCATGATTAGTTTTGTCTCTTCTAGATACAATATGCACTTTTTGTGGACAATTTCTTTCACTCAGCATGTTTTTGAGATTAATACATGTTTGCCTCTATCACTAGTTTGTTCCTTTTTTAGGACTTTATTTATTTGAGAGAGAGAGAGAGAGCACAAGCAGGGGGAGAGGGAGAGGGAGAAGCAGGCTCCCTGCTGAGCAGAGAACCCTACTTGGGACTCGATCCCAGGACCCCGGGACCACGACCTGAGCCAAAAGAAGATGCTTTAACCAACTGAGCCACCCAGATACCCCTAGTTTGTTCCTTTCTGTTGCTGAGTAGGATTCCATTGTATGAATATGGCACAGTTTGTTTATCCATTTTTCTGGTGATAGAAGCCTAGTCTCTTTTCAGTTTGGGGTTATTATGAATAAGGCTGCTATGAACATTCTTGTCAAGTATTTTTGTGGACAAATGTTTTCATCTCTCTTGGGTTTTTATTGTTTTAATCTGCATGTCTCTGATTACTAGTGAAACTGAATATATTTTCTCTCTTTTTAAAGTTTAAGTAATCTCTACACCCAACGTGGGTCTTGAACTCACCACCCCCAGATCAAGAGTCGCATGTTCTTCCAACTGAGCCAGCCAGGCACCCCAAACATATTTTCATATTAGCCATATTTTACTGTATATATTATCTACTTTTATCTTTTGTTCATTTTTCTGTTAAGCTGTTTGTCTTTAATCTTTTTTCTTTATGAAGCAGCTCTCAGGACACCTGGGTGGCTCAGTTGGTTAAACATCTGACTCTTGGTTTCGGCTCAGGTCGTGATCTCATGGATAGAGAGATGGAGCCCTGCATCGGGCTCTGTGCACAGCGGGGAGTCTCCTTGAGATTCTGTCTCTCCCTCTCCTTCTGCCCCTCCCCCAAGCACGCTTTCTCTCAAATAAATAAACCTTTTAAAAAAGCAGCTCTCTTTAAGTTTTATTTATTTAAGTCACCTCTACACCCAACATGGGGTCAAACTAACAACCCCAAGATCAAGAGTTGCATGCTCTTCTGACTGAGCCACCCAGGCACCCCAAGAAGCAGCTCTTTTTATTCTGGATGCCAATTACGTATTTCTTACATGTTGTAAATCTCTTCTCTTCTCTTTGTTTATAGTATCTATTCTTATATAGAAGTTTTAATTTTTAACACCGTCGAATTTACTAATTTTTTTTCTTTTACAGTTGTATTTTATGCACCTTGTCTAGGACAGTCATCTTTGGTCTAGGGTACATATTCCCTGAAGCTATGTGAAGACTTTTAAGGTGTTTAAGAGTATGGATGGCTTTGAAGGAATTAAGTTTAGATTCTCAATTGCCATATCTATTCTTTCCTAAAAGTGAAATATTTCAGAATGCCTGTGTGGTGGCCTCACTCTGGGTCTCCTTTTCCACCTTTCCTTTCACAAATGCCTATATCCCTTTTCCCCAGTCTGAATCTTAGTATTGTTCATTCCCCTAAGTATAAAACATCTGGTGAGCCAAACAAAGGGGCAAATCAAAGTATTGGTGCTAAAAGTGTACATACCGTATTTATATGAAATTATAAAACAGGGAAAATGAATTCCTAGTGAAAACAGTCAGAACAGTGGTTGCTTCTGGGGTGGGAATGGAGATTCTCTACTTCAAACAAAAAAACACAACAGCAAATAACATGTATGTTGAAGTTTTCAGGAATAAAGTATACTAATGTCTGAAACTTACTTTAAAATGCATAAAAACATAACATGGGTTAATGGAGGGTATAGGGGCCCGGGGCAGGCTGCCCCAAGATGGGCCACTTTGGCATAAAGATTATTTCAAGTTAAAAGTATTCAAAACCTAGGAGATGCAAGAAAGGCTCTCTGGGTTCCCCACAATGGCCTAAATTTACATTGGAAAGCAGAGCCTGTACCAGGAAGAGAGCTATTTTTTTTTTTAAGATTTCATTTATCCATTTGAGAGAGAGAAAGAGAGAGCACGAGTTGGGGGAGGGGCAGAGGGAGAAGCAGACTCCCTGCGGCGCACAGAGCCCAATGTGGACCTATCTTGGGACTCCCTGATCATGACCTGAGCCGAAGGCAGATGCCCAAACAACCAAGCCACCCAGGTGCCCCAGGAAGAGAGCTATTAACAGGGACTCCCCTTTATGTAAGGAACTTAACCTGCAAAATAGGACAACCTTGTTTTTCTAAACATCTCCCTTCACCTTCCTGCTAATGGCCTTGAGAACTCTTTGTATCCTCAGACCTCTCCTTAGTTCACATAAGCTTCATGTTGCCTCACTGTCTTTGGAATCTCCAGGTCTGTAGATTTACTATATGTACGCCTATTAAATTTGGTTTTCTCCCGTCAATCCGTCTCATGATAATTTGATTCTAAGTCCACTTCGAAGGACCACAGGGCAGCAGGAGGCCTTCCACCCCAACAATGGGTAGAGGGATGGGTAGACAGAAAAAGAGGTATTAAAGTGAACATAACAAAATGCTAATTACAGAATCTAGGTGCCACGGATATGGACATTTGTATACAATTCTATCAATTTTTTACTTGTTTAAAACAAGTACATGCTGGGATGCCTGGGTGGCTCAGTTGGTTAAGTGTCTGCCTTTGGCTCAGGTCATGATCTCTGGGATCTGGGGTTCTGGGTTCTGGGATCGAGTCCCATGTCAGGCTCCCTACTCGGTGAGAGCCTGCTTCTCCCTCTCCTCCCCGCTTGCGCTCTCTCTCTCTCTCTCTCTCGCTGTCTCTGTCACTATCTGTCTCTCTCTCTCAAATAAATAAATAAAATCTTAAAAAAAAACCCAAGTAGCTGCTGAGGAAGCTTCCTCTAGTCAAAGTCTTGTGTCTTTTTCTGCTTCTGAGAGACAGGTCCATGAGAACAAAGCAATGAGAGCTGTGGGTGGCAGTGCCTTATTTCATCCAGGCAACAAATTCATGGCAAGGCTCTGCCTCATCTATCTTAGAATTAGAATTCAGAATTGAGATAGTTGTTACAAGGAATGCATTAACACGTTTTTATTTGAACTGGAAAAAAAGACTTTTTAAAACAAAATAAGTCTTATTTGACTTTTTTTATGATGAATAGGACTGCCAGTTAGATTATATAGTGGGCATTTCCTATAAATTGAATAAACTCAGATCAGTAGCTTCAAAAACTTTTGATGAAAATATATTTAAAGCTCAAGATAAAATAGAAGCATTTATTTTAAAATTCTATATTGGCAAATATTCATTCAAATTAACAATATTTTAATTTTTCCAACCCTTTCTGAGTATATCAGGTTAAATAAGTTACCACTCAGTGAAAAAGTAAAGAGGTACAGTTACTAGTCATCTAAAAAGCCTTTTTAGTATAGTTCCTAGAAGGTGAGAAAGTGAGTAACTCTAGTGAAATGAGTAACAAATCCTTTTACAAGTCAGGTGGTTTCCAATCCTTTGCTTTCAACAAATTTGAAGGAAAATCTAATCAAGTAGCCAGACAAGAGATCATAAAAAGACATTTCTGATAGATCACTATGGGATTTTTGGCAAACAACTTAGAAAGAGCTCAAATAGTTAAATTACGATGTTATTACAATACTGTTTATATTTTTAGATGCTTACATGTTTGAACAATTTTCTCAGTGCCTCATAAAAACAAAAATAGAATTGAAACTGAACTCTCATTCCAGCAACAGGTTGTATTCATCCATCCATAAGTACATGGGAGGGGAAAAAAAAATCCATCTCATTCAAGGGTGCATTTCCAATAAAATTTGACTTTTATGTTTTCCACTCATTTATCAAAATGTATAAAAAATTTATGTTTTGAGCAATTTTATACCAATAATAGTTACAAATAACTCAATCCAGAGAAATTTTTTTAATAGCTAAGAATATGTTTATAGGACATTTGCTAAGAAATTGTTTTATATTCACATTTTTGCTACAAAGAAATATGACAGGGTGATCAATAAAGGACTTTTAAGCATAAAAATGTATCACATCGATAAAATTCTATGGGGAAAGCGGAACGGAAAAATGAATTAAAGACAAACATAGATATAAATTTTCTGGCTATTAAAGAAGAGCTTATCCCTTTAATTTTCAAATGGATGACAGTGCGTATCAAATCATTATAGTATTTAGATTTCATTTAAAATAGTGATAGATTTGGTTTTGGGGTGCCTGGGTGGCTCAGTCGTTAAGCGTCTGCCTTTGGCTCAGGTCATGATCCCGGGGTCCTGGGATCGAGCCCGGCATCGGGCTCCCTGCTCAGCGGGAGGCCTGCTTCTCCCTCTCCCACTCCCCCTGCTTGTGTAACCCCTCTCGCTGTGTCTCTCTCTGTCAAATAAATAAATCTTTAAAAAAAATAAAATAAAATAAAATAGTGATAGATTTGGTTTTTATGCCACCATTTATAATATATTGGAAATTACATCCTTTGTAATTATCTTAACTTATAATGAAAACATTTTTATGTCATATTAAACATGTAAAAGTGGATCCATAATCTTTCAAAATTCTTTGAGGGATGTGAGAGCAAACAGCATGAAAACCAGTGGTCTAAGAAATCATTTCCTACCCTATGATGAAATTATACTCTCTTGTATTTTCTTTATTTCTTATTTTTTTTAAAGATTTTATTTATTTATTTGAGAGAGAGAACAGGAGCAGGGAAGAGGAACACAGTGAGAAGCAGGCAGGGAGCCTGACAACAATGTGGGGCTCGATCCAGGACCCTGGGATCATGACCTGAGCTGAAGGCAGATGCTTAACTGACCTGAGTCACCCAGGCACCCTCTCTGTATTTTCTTTAAAAATGTCAAAGTTTGGGGGCAACTGTGTGACTCAGTTGGTTTAGCATTGACTTGGTTTTGGCTCAGGTCATGAGCTCAGGGTCCGCTTTCCCTCTCTCTCTCCCTCTGACCCTCCCCCCGCTCATGCTTATTCTCTCTATCTCAATAAAAATAATAATAATAAAATTTTTTAAAATGTCAAAGTTTTGCCTTTCACATTTCTGTCTCTAATCAGCCTGGAGTTGAGATTTCCCCTAAACATAGCCCAGACAGACACAGCACCAGAATCAGCTGGAGCCTGTGGGGAAGCTTTACATTTCCCCCAAACATAGCTTGGCTTTCCTGACTCTGAATCACGGGAGTGGGGAGTATCCAAGAATTAGTAGTGTCAAAAAGCTGTTCAGGCGATTCTGGTTCACCACCAGGTTGGGGAACCGCTGACTTATATGATAGAGGCCAAATGATTTAATGTGCCATGCAAGGTGTTAGAGACTGGTCTGTATTCCCCTCAAAATTCATGTTGAAGTCCTAACCCCCGGTACCTCAGAATGTGACTGTATTTGGAGATAAGGCCTTGGAAGAGGTAATGAAGTTAAAATGAGGTGATTAGGGTATGCCCTAATCCAATTATGACAGATGTCTTTATTGAGAAGAGATTAGGACGCAGACATACCTAGAGGGAAGACACAGCAGACGGCCATCTGCAAGCCTAGGGGACAGACCTCAGATGTGAACCTGCCAACACCTTGAACTCATACTTTAAGCCTCCAGGACTGTGAGAAAATAAATTTCTGTTGTGTAAGCCACCCGGTCTGTGGTATTTTATTATGGCAGCTCGAGTAGACCAATATATAAGGATTTTATCTGGGCCCTGACTACCTCTCTAGAGCCTCGGGTCTCTTGTCAGGCTCCATCCATCCCCCCATCACCACCTACCCACACCTCCGGCTTACTAGTTTTGAGACCTTGGGCAACCTAACCTCTCTGTCCCCAGTTGTCTTACCTGTAAAATGGGGATAATAATATCACCTCCCTAGAGCTGCATGATGATTAAACGTGATCATCTATGTAAGGCACTGAACACAATGTGAACATAAAAAACACTCAATAAATGTTAGCGGCTACACTCCGGCCATAAAGCATTAACTGCCATTCTATTAACTGCCATTCTCCAACTGCATGTTGTTTTGTTCTACCTCCATGAGTCAGCACGTCGGCGGACATGTCTGCTTAGAATGCCTTTCTTTTTTTTTTTAATATTTTATTTATTTATTTGACAAGAGTAACAGCGAGAGAGGGAACACAAGCAGGAGTGGGAGAGGGAGAAGCAGGTTTCCCGCGGAGCAGGGAGCCCGATGCGGGGCTCAATCCGAGGACCCTGGGATCATGACCTGAGCCGAAGGCAGACACTTAACGACTGAGCCACCCAGGAGCCCCTTAGAATGCCTCCCACCGCGTCAGCTAGCTAACTCTTGGTTGTCCTTCAAGACTGAAGTCCGTGTACAGCCAGCTCTGATTCACTCTTCTCCCTCCCCCCGCTTCTAGAGCTCTCCTCTAGATTCCCACAGCACTCTGTGCTTGCCTCTACCAAATGAGATGCCATCGCAGGGTTTTAGGCAGAAGAGTGACCTGATCTGGCTTGAGTACCTACCATATGCCAGGCACCATTTTAGGTTCTAAGTCAAGATGAGAATAAAAAGAACACTAAACTTATAGGGTTACTGAGGATTATGAGAGACTTAAGACAGTGCCTGGCATATGGTAAACTCTCAGTAAATGCTAACAATTATTATCTATCTACATTCAGGACACTTCCTCACATCTATTGACATCTGTGGCCTTTGGTTCATAGTCTTCCTCCCCTAAACACAAATCCCATTATCATCCTGGGTGATGATACCTCCAACATGCTAGCGCCTCTCCTGGACCTCAACTCCTGTAGCTTTCACCTCCACCCTACTCCAGATACATCATGACAGTACCCTGACCTTGATGGTGTTGGACTTTTGCAGACTGAACACGCTGTGTACAACCAAAGGAATAGATTAGAAAGCCCAGGCGGAATTTTCCGTTAGCTTAAGTTGAGAGTGAGCTCTTCTGTCCCTACCTCAAACAAGCAAAAAGTCTCTTCTGTATGACTGAGTCCTGGAAGATAAAAGCAAAGGAAAAAAGGGAGGGCTGGCCGGAGATGCTAGTTTTGTGGGCACGAGATAAGGGCAGGCATCTTTATGACCGCTCAAAAGAGAGGAAACTACAGTTGTAGTCTTTCTGGCAGCAAGGAGGGAGGGAGAGGTTAGTGATCAAGACACCTGAGCAGGTCAGGAGACTGAGGGGCAGGTGCTGCTGATAGACACTGTTCAGTATGAATGACCTTCACAGAGGCTGTTCTCTGGTGATGAGTCAAGAGTAATCCTATGCAGGTGTGTACTCCTTCCTGCCAGAAGGTACATAGCTCTGGGGGCAATGCCTGAAAGTCAGGGCTCACCCCACCTTCCTTCACTCAAAACACTCTGCTCTTGATTTAGTTGGGCTTCCAATTACAACTGCATTTGCGAAAAGTGTTTAGTGCTAAACCTTGGCTGTTCCTCTCAGCAGATAAACTACACATGTTAATTTCCACGGAATCCAGCTGCCACTGAGGTGTGGTGACTACCCTCAAGATTCTTCACTACTTATCTACATCTCATCACTTTTAGCCTCTAAGGATGTATCCTTTTTCCTATTCAAGGTTAACGCCACTACTCATGCTTGATTCCATCTCTTTCTCATTTCTGCTGCGTCTTTATGCTATTTTCCTTTCTCCATATTAAGCTGCTGTTTGGAGTATTTGGCAATGGTTTAACATCAGCAATTTCACACGGTTCAAGCTAATATACCTTTGTTCTTTTCCTCTCTAAATATTCCTTCTCCTCGACCAAAAACAATTACAACAAAACATCCTTTTACAGACAAGAGTGACCTCTCTATAGATTGGATTTTTCTAACATCACACCTCTTGTGTCCCTTCATATAAAACCTAAACACCATACCCCAGCTATATCTGCCTTTGCTGTTCACATCTCCCAACTGATAATTCATCTAACAAATATTTACCAAGGGTCTGGCGTGTTTATGAAATTTTTATTCACTCATTCAACAAATATCTTCTGAGCACCTACTAAGGTACTAAGAAGTACCTGGGCTAGATCAGTGAACAAAATAAAAATTCCTGTCCTCTTGGAGCTTATAGTCTAGCAGGGGTTGGTAGCAGACATACAATAAATAAACACGATAAAGAAAATAATCGGGGCGCCTGGGTGGCTCAGTCGGTTAAGTGTCTGCCTTCGGCTCAGGTCATGATCCCAGTGTCCTGGGATCGGGCCCTACTTCGGGCTCCCCGTTTAGCAGGGAGTCTGCTTCTCCCTCTCCCTCTGCCCCTGCCTACCATTAGTTTTCTCTCTCACTCTCTCTCTCAAATAAATAAAATCTTTTAAAAAATAACCATATAGTATGTTCCAAAGTGATAGATGCCATGGGGGAAAAAAGTGGAGCAGGGGAGATTGAGAATGCTATGAGAGAAGTTATAATTTCAAATATGGTGGTCATGGTAGGCCTTACTGAGAAGGTGACAATTTTTTTTTTTTTTGAGAAGTTTACAATTAAGCAAAGACTTGAAGGATAAGCCATGGAGATATCTGGGGAAAGTGTTCCAGGCAGAGTGAACAGCAAGTCCAAAGGCCCTGAGGCAGGAAAGCTAAAGGAACAAGGCGAAAGAATAGGAGATGAAGACATAAAGGTTCAAGTTCCCCTTTTGTATATACAATCCCCTGACTGTGTAGAGCCTTTGCATTAGTTAACTACTGTTGGGTAACAAATTGCCCTAAAATTTAGCTATTTAAGGGGTACCTGACTGGCTCAGTCGGTGGAACATGGGACTCTTGATCTTGGGGTCATGAGTTTGAGCCCCACGTTGGGCGTGGAGATTATGTAAAAAAATAAAAATAAATAAATAAAATTTAGCTATTAAAACAGCAATACACAGGAATTTAAGAGTGGTTTGGCTGGGTGGTTCTAGCTTTGGGTTTCAAGAGGTTGCAGTCATCGGAAGTCTGGGCCTGAAGAATCCTCTTCCAAGGTGGCTCACTCATGTGGTTGACAAGTTGGTGTTTGCTGGTGGTGGGGGAGGAGGAGATGCGAAGAAGGAGAGGACTCAGGTTTTCCCCGTGTGGCCCTCTCTACATGCTGTTTGAGTATCCTCATGACATAACAGCTGGCTTCCTACAGAGCAACCAATCCAAGAGAGAGGGAGGCAGAGACCACAATGCCTTTTATGACCTAGGCTTTTATTTATTTATTTATTTATTTAAAGATTTTATTTATTTATTTGACAGAGAGAGACACAGCGAGAGAGGGAACACAAGCAGGGGGAGCGGGAGAGGGAGAAGCAGGCTTCCGGCCAAGCAGGGAGCCCTATGCGGGGCTCGATCCCAGGACCCTGGGATCATGACCTGAGCCGAAGGCAGACGCTTAACGACTGAGCCACCCAGGCGCCCCTGACCTAGGCTTTTAAATCATATGCCATCACTTCCACAGTATTCTATTAGTTTACACAGGTGAGTTCTAGTTCACTGTAGAAGACAACTAGCCAAGGGCATGAAGAGCAAGAGGCAAAGATCCTTAGAGATCATACTAGTAGCTGGCTACAACAGCCTTTGTAGGTCATTACACATCTGTAGCTTTTACCCTGAGTGAGAATGGAGAGCCATTGAAGGGATTTGAACAGATAAATGACAATGAGCTGACTTATTAGGACAGCTCTGGCTACTTGTGTGAACAGACTGGAGAGGGGCAAGGATGTAAGCTGGAAGACCAGCGAGGAAGCTGAAGAGCAAAAGAGAGACAGACCAGGGTCATAATGGTGTCGATGAGAATTGGTGGGATTCTGGATCTATTTTTGAAAATTGAGATGGACAGGATTTGCTGATGAATTGGATGTGGGATAGGAGAGTGGGGGGTGGATTAAAGATGACTCCAAGAGTTTTGGAGAAATTACAAAAATGAGTTAGACATAGATCTTACCATAAATGAACTTAAGATACAGGTGAGATAAGACATGTACACAAACAGCTATATTACATGGCAGAAAGCCCTACGATCCATCACAAAGGCACAAATTCAAGTGCCAAGTGAGATGAAAAAGTTTGGTAGGTACTCAATGCCACTGATCTGTATACTTAAAAATGGGTAAAATGGTAAATTTTCCGTTATATACTTTTTTTAAAGTGATCTCTTTGCCCAACATGGGGCTGGAATTCACAACCTGAGATCAAGAGTTGCATGCTCCACTGACTGAGCCAGCCAGACGCCCCTATGTTACATACATTTAATTACAATTTTGAAAAGGTGCTAACAAAACCAAAAACAAAAATTCAAGTGTCAAGAGAGTTCAGAGGAGGAAGAAGAGATGACCTTCAGCTAAAGGAATCAGAGAAGGCTTTGAGTAAGGGCAGTCTTTCTACCCTTGAGACATCTGAGTAAATGAATGGAACGCAGGAAAGCTGGGGATGGGCAGGCACACAGTTCATAGTTGCATTTTGTTAGAAGATAGGTAGTGTGCACTAAAACTGCAGGCGATGACTGATGACAGCCTTCTGTGACCATCTCAAGTGACCTCAAGGAAGAATCAAAAACAGGAAGAACCGGAAAACCAATTAAGCAGAGACAGGCAACCAATAAACAATCAGATATGATAGAAACATAAAGTATTAAGATGACCTAAGGGTCTTTCTTGTGTCTATGTGGAAATCAATAAACCTTAATATCTTTTAAACCTTAATTTTTACAACCGTAACAAATTATACCTTTTGATGCACAAGTATTTGGACAGCTGCTTGCAAGCAAGCATACCCTTTTCCCCTTTTGTATATACAATCCCCGGTAGCTAACGAGCTTCGGAGCAGTTCTTCAGAGCCATCTGAAAGACTGTTTTCCCAGGCTATAGTCCCCAGTAAGACAACGAATAAAGCATTTACTATCCTACTTTGAGGATGGTTTTCAGTTGACAGTAGGGTGCCCAAGGGAAGAGTGAACATAAAGCTAAGGAGTTTTAACATTATCAGGGAAGTAGTGTTGAAGGGTTTAACTCACATGGCCTTATGCAGGCTGTACTGCAGGGAACCAGTCCTAGGGATAGAGAGGCCAGTCAGGAGACCAGGTAATGGTCAGACACACCTGTAATCAGAAGATCTAGGTTTGAATCACTGTTGCAGCTCCCACACGTACTAGCAGTGTGGCTTTGGGCAAACCACCTAAACTCCCTAAACCTCAGTGTCTTCATCTGTAAAATGGAAATAATGGTAGTTACACATTTCATAAGATTGCTGTGAAAATTAAATAACTATTTGCTCTGCAATTACTATTACTGTAGTAAGTCAGATGTGAGATTCTCAGAGCTATGACAGTAAAAGAGGATCGGAGGGGATAATATTTAGCAAAAGCCTAACAACCAAAAAGAAGTCTCGTCTCTCCTCCCTCCAAGTTCCCTTTTTAAGAAGGGCAGCATCATTTGAGGATGCAGGTGATACAATTTTCCTCTTGAAATGAAACACTCATTCAGAACCTCTCATGTCACTACGCTAGCATGTAAGGGAGCCCGAGTTTGTGAAACAAAATTCATTTGTCTGACAATCTTACAGCATACTTGAAGTAAATCCAGGATATGATCAACATTTTATGTACCAGATTTCCGGTTTCCCTGCCTTCTGATTTTTTCCCTATTCATTTTCCTTTATCTCTCGATCCCCTTCCTGTCCCAAGTGAATGTCTTTTCCCCTTTATCCTTCCCATCTAGGGCACAGATTCTAGATATTCTAACCTCAGTTCCCTCATTTATTAGCTGCATGCTAGTGGAAGGGCTTATCCTCTCTGGGCTTCAAATTCCTCTGTAAAATGGGTTAATAAGAGAGTGCCTATCTTACAGGGTTGTCAAAATAACAAAGAAACGTCATACGCCTATCACAGTGCCTGGTCTACAGTGAGAACTCAACTTGTTCGCTCTCTTTTCATCCTTAATTTTACCTCTATTCCCCACTGGTCAACACCAGAGCCCAGCCGGTAAAAGCGTGGGAAAAAAACACCTCGAGGCTAAAGAGGAAACTCTTGAGCTGGGGGCGGGGACTGCGAGGTACCCACTGCGCAGGCGCATTTGCTAGGTCAGGTTCTGACTTCCAGCTGGGGGGGGTTGGGGGGGGACGAGAGCTTCGATTGTCCTGGCTGCCCCCTTCCGACCCAAGGAAGTGGCGGAACCTTGACTGCGCCCCGGGAGGGCTCAGCACTAATCAAGAACGTCAGGGCCCGAAGGGTAAGTTCGAAAATGGCGGAGGGGGAAGAAGGAGGGGCCTTGCAGGGCGGGAGGCTGGCCCCCCGGGCGGGGGCGGTAAAAAGGAGCCTAGCGGGGGCGGGGCGGGGGGCCCCCGTGGCGCGGCCAGGGCCCTGAGACTGACCGACGGTGGCCGCTGTCTGTTTGAGGCCCTGTCGTGGACGCACCTCGGTCCCCCGACTCGGGGCTCCTCCGGGCGATGGGCGGGCTGGTGGGTGCGCCTGCGGGAGACGAAGGGACTTCCGTTTCCTTCTAGGCTGGGGCCCGGCCGCAGAGCGGAGTTGGCATTTCCAGATTGGGGCTCGGGCCGCCCCTCCTCCAGGACCCTCCCCTCCGGACCGCGCAGGGCGCCGCGGGCGATTCGGGCTGGCTCTCCTGGCGCGGTGGGTACTGCCTGTACGGGCTTCCTCCTCTTCACCCCCCCCCTCCCCGCGGGCCCCGCGCTGCGGGGGAGGGCGGGAAGGCCGCTCCTGTGCGGCGCGGGTGGCCCAGCCGCGGCTCCTTGCCCAGGTTCTAGGGAGAGCCGAAGGAAGGCACGGGTGGGTGGGTGGCTTCGGGCCGGCCGGGTGCCTTCTTAAACCCTGTGACCCCTAAGGTAAATCGAGTCAAAGAACTTTTTTTTTAATGATCAGAGGGACCGCCCCCTCCCCACCCCCCAGTCCGATGCGTGTGGCAGGTATGGAGCTGGTTGGAGTGTGCCTGACGAGGGCTTGTGAAGCAGAAAGAATAGGAGCCAAAGAGCTTCCGGAAGAGGAAATTAGCTAGTAATTCTTTCCAATCTTTGCTGCCCTAGTCACCTCCCCAGCATATTCTGTGAGTCAAACAGAATTCAGTCTAACTTTCAGTTTCATTATTTTAACTCCATAATACACTTAATTGTTTTCGGGAGGAGGGGGTGGTTATTGCTGAAACTAAACAACAGCCCCCTCCACCTCCAAAAGAAAAATGTCAAAGCTTTGTAAAAACCTGTCCGATTTTAATAATCTACTACTTTGCTTTCAAATATAATTATGTCACTAGGTCTGTCACACTAGACCTTGATAGTCAATGACGCACAGAAATGTACTCTTGTAAGACTGGAGGTTGCTATAGTATTTGTTTCTTCCCTTTTTTTACTTCGGATTTCTTAAAACCAGTTCAAGAGAACACTTAAAGACGGCCATTTTAGGACTAAAACATTTTAGAGTTGGAAGGGATCTTAGTCCAATCCTCTTATTTTACAAAAGCGGAAACTAAGGCACGGGAAGATTTCATGGCTTGCCTAAGGCTACTCAGCGACTTAGATTAGAACCCAGCTTGTCTGGCTCCTTGCTTACCGCTCTTTGTGAACAACTGCTGTACATAGCCTCCAAGCAAGGAAATTGAACATTTAACCTACCCCACACTTCGGAAGCGTATACCACTTCGTACCATACAACTGGGATACTACTTTCGATGTATTTAACGTGTTTATGAAGCCAATGGTTGAGATATTTTCCCCATCATTCAAGAAGTGGCAACAGTTTAGGTTAAGATTTATACACACGTACATATGCATATTTGAATATGCTCAGATAATTTCTTGAAGGACACAAGAAAAATGTGAACAGTGGCTTTTTAATGGAGGGATGGAGATGGGTGGGATGCTTTTTAATCTGCACTTCACATGTGGTCTAATGTACTGGTTGAATTTCTTACCATAAACAAGTATTGATTTTATAATTGGAAACAATTTTTAAAATTCACACACATACATGTATTATCAATATAAGTGTGTATCAGTGGTATGTAAAGACATATATGCATTTATGTATCAGTGGTCTGTATTGTAAAATCCAGTATGGTTCCCGTCAGCCCACCTGGCAAAGCAGGCCTGATTATCAGATGCTCACATTTCTTTTCTTGTTTTCTCCAGTTGCCTCTAATGTAAGATGGTAAAAAGAATATATGTTACTACTAATCTTTATATATTTTTAGAAATTGTGCTAAACTTTTCATTATCCAATAATATAGCAAACTATAACATTCAAGATACCCAGTTTGACACAATGAGAAAATCTGAATGTAGAACCTTTGTGGATAAGAATCATTTTAAAAAATTAAGATTGGAAGGGTCTCTGGTGATTAGTACTTCAACTCTTTTCTTTTTATGAATAGATTAACTAGGACTCAAAGGAGGAGAAAGGGATTTGCCCACGATTATGTATCTACTTACTAGCACTGCTTGGACTAAGTCCTGGGTCCTACTCCGGTACCCCTTGAGCTACCTTTGTAACTATTGCTTTGTAATGCATTCAGTGACTCCCAACTAGGCAGAAAAGGCCCATTTCAATAGATAAGAATTATTGTAATTAACTTGCCAATTAATTTGTATAGTGCTTGAAATATTTTACTAACATAAATGTTCCCCTTACATTTGATTGTAAACATTAATTTGGTTTTTGTTTTGTTTTGTTTTTTAAGATTTTATTTATCTACTTGACAGAGACACACAGCGAGAGAGGGAATACAAGCAGGGGGAGTGGGAGAGGGAGAAGCAGGCTCCCCGCAGAGCAGGGAGCCCGATGCGACGCGGGGCTCCATCCCAGGACCCTGGGATGGAGCCCGATGCGACGTGGGGCTCCATCCCAGGACCCTGGGATCATGACCTGAGCTGAAGGCAGACGCCTAACGACTGAGCCACCCAGGCGCCCCCATAAACATTAATTTGTTTAATAAATTCTTTATATTGTAAAAGCTTGTAGACCCCAGATATGAAACTGATATTTTACTGTTTTTGTTTGTTCTAATATTTAAAAGTCAGGTAGTTAGTGCTAATGTGAGGGGGGGAAGTTAAGCTTTATAAAATAAACATTTATTGAGCACCTACTATATGCCAGGGATTGTACTATGTGGTGTAGGGTTCGAAAGACAGATGTGGCAAAATAGATGTCCTTGTTCTCTTGAGGCTGAGAGATTATCATGAGCTGTCAGTTCTCAAACTTTATCTCTGTGCTCTAATCTGGTTATAGTATTATAAAATGTAATCTGTAGCACTGTTTAAGGTCATCTGAGTAGATTTGAGGAGACAAAAACAGAAGTTCTAAAAGAAACTGATATTGAACAAATACTCTTTTTTTTGGCTTAAGGGGAAAAAAGGTATTTATTGCTCACAAAATTTAAAAGTCCCAGGCTTCCTACTCTTTACCAGTTCTTCCAGTGCAATTCCTGGTGAATAGTGACTGTTTTCATATCTTAGAGGTCATGTCGTACAGTGAGAAGAGCCCTGGATTTGATGCCTGGGTTCTTGTCTTGGCTTTGTTTCCATTTAGCTGTGAGCTTGTGAGCAAGTCACTAAACCCCTCAGTGCCTACATATTTCTTTAAAAAAAAAAAGATTTTATTTATTTGACAGAGAGACACAGCGAGAGAGGGAACACAAGCAGGGGGAGTGGGAGAGGGAGAAGCAGGCTCCCCGCGGAGACTCGATCCCAGGATACTGGGATCATGACCTGAGCCGAAGGCAGACGCTTAATGACTGAGCCACCCAGACACCCCAGTGCCTACATATTTCTATTTTCTTCAAAGCTTTTTATGAATTAAATATCCAATTTAATTTAAAATGGAATATTTTGAGTATTTTAAATTATAAAATAAATATGTTTATTATGGAAAATTTATGAAATTCAGAATAATATAAAGAATATAATCCCATTCATTTATATTTACTTTTATCGTTGAGGCTCATATTGTATGTAGATGGTGGTAATCCTTTTTTCTCATTCAACATTGTATATTGAAGATTTCCTATGTCATGAAAAGTCTTTTAAAATGTAGTTTTTATTTATCCTGAATATTCTTTTCTTTTAAGGTTGATTTACTTATTTGAGAGAAGCAGAGAAAACACGAACGGGGGAGGGGCAGAGGGAGAGAGAGACAAGCAGACTCCCTACTGAGCGATGACCCAATGCAGGGGCTCAGTCCCAGGACCCCTGAGATCATGACCTGAGCTGAAGTCAGACACTTAACCAACTGAGCCACCCAGGCGCCCTGGGAGAGAGAGAGTCTTAAGAAGACTCTGCGCTGAGCGCAGAGCCTGATGTGGGCCTGATCTCACAACCCTGAGATCACAACCTCATCAGAAACTAAGAGTTGGACACTGGACTGACTGTGCCACCCAGGTGCTCCATATCCTGTATATTATTCTATGCTCTGGTTCCTTCATTTTATAAAGTATCAGGTTTGGGCTAGTTGATGCCAAAGATTCAGAATCCATTATAATAGGTTTTTTTTAACCAATTATCTCAGATTTTATCAAGGAAAAAAAAATCCCACATAACAATCCAAAAATCTCTTTGGAATAAATATCTCAAAATGATAAGAAATTAATAAGGTGGAGATATAAACCTTAATAATTTATGATTATACTTTCATTTTTTCTGCCTTTATGATTTGAATATTTAAAAATTTCACATGCTAAGTACTTGAATTTTAATTTGTTGGAGATGAGAATGATATATGTGTCATTACTGTGTTAAAAGCTGGCCTGTTTTATCTTGTAGGGTGGGTGTAGAATAAATTGAAGAGGGAGAAACTGGGCTTCTGGGTTTAACATTCTGGGATTATCAAAGCACAGAGAAGAGAAAATTTGTGGAAGCTCATAAGGGTTCAGTAACTTGATTAAGGTCCAAATAGCTATTAAGTTGGCAGGGGTAGGATTTGAATCCAGATTTCTTTCACTCTGGTAGTCATGCTTTTCTTCCATTGCATGCTGTATTTCAAAAGATCTCTTAGACACATTTTTTGATGGTAGTGCTTTGATCAAAATTGACTAACTTGGTATCTTTGAATAAATTGAGGAGCTAAAGTGAGAAACACTGAGATAGCACTTAGGAATATGGTTTTCAGTTTGAGACAACCCAACCAACACACTGTGAGCACCGTCTGCTTTGAGCCAAGTTCTAACATCACTGTATTAACAGTGACTGGCATGTAGTAAGTGCCAGGTAAAAAATTGTTGACTGAGGGGCGCCTGGATGGCGCAATTGGTTGAGCATCCAACTCTTGGTTTTGGCTCAGGTCGTGATTTCAGGGTTGTGGGATTGAGCCCCACGTTGGGCTTCACGCTCGAGTGGAGTCAGCTTAAGTTTCTCTCTCCCTCTTCCTTTGCCCCCTGCCCCCTGCCCAGTCTCTCTCTCTCAAATAAATAAATGAATCTTTTTAAAAAATTGCTGACTGAATGCCTTTGCATGTTATAAAGGAATGTATTAGATGAAAAAGGAAAAACTAAAACTTCTAAAGCCTTCTAGATGATTAGAAATAAAGGACTTTTTATGCTCTGAGAAATTAAAGCAGTTGTTGATTAGTTACTATATCTACCATAAGAATTTGAGGCCAAACTTACGAGTTACAGGTTTTATGTGCTCTGATTATACTTAATAGTAGATTGTCCTTTGTGTGATAAAAGCATATTTTAATGTAAGTTTGTAGGACTTGGCATGGACTTTTTTTTTTTTAAGATTTATTTATTTGACAGAGACACAGTGAGAGAGGGAACACAAGCAGGGGGAGTGGGAGAGGGAGAAGCAGGCTTCCTGCTGAGCAGGGAGCCCGATGTGGGGCTCGATCCCAGGACCCTGGGATCATGACCTGAGCCGAAGGCAGATGCGTAACCATCTGAGCCACCCAGGCGCCCTGGCTTGGACTTTTATTATTTTCAGTTATGGTATTGTAGCTCTGATTTTTGGTACATTTTGGAATTTGATTTTGGTATGATTGGTACCCAATCTTTGTTAAGGATACTTAAGATTTTATTTATTTATTTGAGACAGAGAGACTGAGAGCACGAGGGAGGGGGAGAAGCAGACTACCCGCTGAGCAGGGAGCCTGCAGGGTTCATTCCAGGACCCCAAGATCATGACTTAAGCCACCCAGGCACCCCCATGATCTGCTTTTATAATGTATTTTCAAGGATATGGGTCGTGGTGAAAACAGGTTTACCTGTACATACTGGGGATAGCTTGAACTCAGATGACCAGAGGTTGAACTGCATGAGTTAAGGCTGGTTTCCTAAACTGGGGAAAGCTGGTACCACTGTGCATTCCCTGGAATCTATAAATACTTACATGTGGTTTGAACTTTTATAGGTACTCTCGTGATAATTTTGTTGGCCTCACAACACAGGCCTCTCATATATATAATCACATATTGCTATGTGCTTTACCTTTCAATGGCTCCCACTAATTTTTCAAGCCCTGAAAGGGCAAGGAGCTGACATATTCTGCTACCTCACCAGACCAACCCTTCTGCCAGTAATTCTTAGAGTAATTTCCTTAGACCTATATTGGTCATAATCACTGGGTTTGACTTTTGACTGTCATTTACTGTATGATCTTTGATGAGTAACAATCAGAAAACCACAGTTTCCCCATATTTCAAATGGGGGCTGTGATAATGTTGCTTAGGTTAAATGAGATACCACATATGAAAACCTTCTAATTGTAATTCACATACATATTTTAGTTATTATCAGAGGTAACATGGTGAAAAAAAGGATGGGCCATGGAATCACACAAGCTCATGTTGAGTTTTTGACCTTCTGTTAAATAGGATGACATTTTTTAGTTTCAATTCAGCATGTTGTAGTAGGTTAGAGAGAATACGTGTAGCTATAATGATTGCATGGAGGGAAATGAGAATGAGTTTGTAGATAGTTGAGAACACGTGGGCACTCATTAACTATGTGGTACTGTTTTAATTTGGCTTGTAGTCACTTATTGTGGCAGTTTCCTTTACTTGGTGTCATTTTAATTCAAACCCAGACAAAACAAACCTAAATGTGTATGGGCAGCAGAGTGGCTTTCAAATAGAACTAAATTTTTTTTAAAGATTTTCTTTATTTATTTGACAGAGTGAGCCCAAGTAGGGGGAGCATCAGACAGAGGGCGAGAGAGAAGCAGGCTCCCTGGGGAGCCTGATGCAGGGCTCGATCCCAGGACCCCGAGATCGTGACCTGAGCCGAAGGCAGACACTTAACTGAGCCACCAGCTGCCCCAAACTAAATATTTTTACTGGAGAAAAAGATACTGGCTTATATCAAGAACTTGTTTCAGCACTTGCTTGAGATCTCAACATGATCATGAAAGATTTTTTTTTTAAGATTTTATTTATTTATTTGAGAGAGAATGAGAGACAGCATGAGAGGGAGGAGGGTCAGAAGGAGAAGCAGACTCCCCGCTGAGCACGGAGCCCAATGCGGGACTCGATCCCGGAACTCCAGGATCATGACCTGAGCTGAAGGCAGTCACTTAACCAACTGAGCCACCTAGGCGCCCATGATCATGGAAGATTCTGAAAAATATCTAGGATAGGTATTACCCGTTCACCAAGTCATCTGTTAAAGAACCTCAGCATGGCACTTGTAGAACCATCTGATTTTTTAAGTCCTGCATCCTAATCACTCTGTCAGGATAAGTTATCTGGATAAGTATCCAATAGAGTAAGTTCCAGTTCTATGCCACGAATCAGCTCTACGGCCTCAGTCAAATCATTTAATTTCTTTATGCTTCAAAATGAAAGAGTGATTTCTATTATCCTGTCAGCACAAATACAGTCAGTTATGGTGAACAAGTTTTGCTTGTGGGTGTCTACAAAATATGACGATTTTACTTTACAGTGTACTTGATTCAGAACTTCTCTTTTGTAAAAATGAGGGGAATTTTTGGGGAAAGATTACAGGCAACTCTTCTTCTTACCAGGTCCCAGATTAATTGATTATTTTTATAAGGCAGTGGATGAATAGTTCAGAACTCCAGCTATATACATCACTCAAACATTTTCAACAAAGTCCTTTCATTTTCAACTCCAGTTAAAAATAAGTAGCAATCAGGTATTAACCTGTGTTTCTCAGCCCTCTCTGCTGGTGATTTACTGCTATTGAGCAGAGCACCAAAAGACGTGTGTTCATGGCCAACCACTGTGGACATGACGTGATTACTGCTTTTACCTCTGGGAGTTGACCTGTCTCTCTCTCTCTTTTTTTTAACCTGATGATTGACAGTGTTGACATCAATTTACAATTTCGTCTTTCTCATTGGGGTGGCTTGGAGTTAATAATCTAACAGTAATATTACAAAGTAGCAAGCTGGCAAAAATTCTCACCATAGGCAAAAAGATAAGGGCCAAGAATATATCCTTCCCTCTCCTTGTTATGAGAATGATCTTTTGTGAATGAAAAGCCAAAACCTTGCAATACCAGGCCCTGCTATTGATAGTTTACTGGATTAATGTGTTCACAGACGAAGGAAGCATTGTCACCTGGCATATAGCCAAGTAACACCCCCAGTCTGCTGGGCAGGATTATGTAAGGAACCTGACTAATCAAGAGCCCAACCGCTTTTTCTCTTTTGATTAGAATCTAATCTATTTACTGGATAAAATTTAGAAAATTAAGAAAAGCACAAAGAAGAAAATAAAAATCAATAATCCCACTGCCCATAGATAACCACAGTAGAATTTTGATGTATAATTTAGCCTGTCTTTATATATCTGTATTTTTTTATAATTAGGATTATACTACTGAACAGTATTTTGTAATCAGCTTTTTTTCACTTAATACAACAGCAGGAACATATGTCTGTGTCCTTTAGTATTCTTCTACAACCTGAGTTTTTAATGAGTGCCTAGTATTCACATTACCAAAGTGTTGTCCTCATTTGTTGGACATTGAATTTTTTTGTTTATCAATAGCACTGTATTGAATATCCTTATATATACATTTTTTTAAAAATTCCTGATCATTTCCTTGAGGTCGATGCTTACAGCTAGAATAGGTGGTTCAAAAGGTAATCATATCTTTAAGATTTTATTTTATTTTTTTTAAAGATTTTATTTATTTGACAGAGAGAGAGCGAGAGTAGGAACACAAGCAGGGGGAGTGGGAGAGGGAGAAGCAGGCTCCTCACAGAGCAGGGAGCCCGATGCGGGACTCGATCCCAGGACCCTGGGATCATGACCTGAGCCGAAGGCAGATGCTTAACGACTGAACCACCCAGGTGCCCTATTTTTACTTTTTTTTAAAGATTTATTTGACAGAGAGAGAGACAGTGAGAGGGGGAACACAAGCAGGGGGAGTAGGAGAGGGAGAAGCAAGCTTCTCGTGTAAGCAGGGAGCCCTATGTGGGGCTTGATCCCAGGACCCCGGGATCATGACTTGAGCCGGAGGCAGACGCTTAACGACTGAGCCACCCAGGCGCCCCTATATTTAAGATTTTAGAACATACTGCTACATTACCCTCTAGGAAAGGTGTGCTATTTTTTTTTTTAATTTTCATTCTAGTGTAGTTAACATACAGTGTTATATTTGCTTCAAATGTACAATAGTGATTCAACAATTCCATATATTATTTGGTGCTCATCAAGATAAGTGTACTCTTTTTTTTAAAGATTTTATTTATTTGAGAGAGAGCACAAGCAGGGGCGGGGGGCAGAAGGAGAGGGAGAAGCAGACCCCTCTGAGCAGGGAGCCTGACATGGAACTTGATCCCAAGAACCCGGGATCATGACCTGAGCTGAAGGCAGATGTTTAACCAACTAAGCCACCCAGGCGCCCCAAGATAAGTGTACTCTTAATCCCCTTTACTTGTTTCACCCATCCCTACCACCACAAAAGGTATACCAAGTTTTAGTTCCACCAGCAAGAGTGCCTATTATCCCATACCTTTCCCCCTGCTAGATTTTTATTGTTGGCAGTGATAGCCATCCCTGCCAAACAGGACAAAAATGGTGCTATCTTTTAAAATGTTTATTTCTGGGGTGCCTGGGTAGCTCAGTATATTCATAGACTATCTCTGGAAGAATACACAAACTGGTAAGAGTGATTGCTACTGGAAATGTGTTGGGGGGAATTATTTTTTATACTTTTCTAGGTTCTTTGGCTGGTAAACTGATACAAGATATTAATAGGAAAAAATTTGATTACATAAATATGGGAGCCCCATAAGAACATGAGAGCCATAGGCAGTCAGGCAGTTGGGGTTTATATGCCTTCCTAAGCTCAGGAGAAAAGGGGGTAGGGGTCTGAGACTTTAAAGGGGAGGAAGACAGTTTACAGGAAGATGGGAAGAGCAAATGTTTGATAAATGTTTGCCAGGCCATACAGAGACAATGGAACGCAGAGGAATTTGGTCTCCAGGTCCTACAGAGCTTCCCCCAGCTTACCACACCTAGCTCATATCCTTTTAGTTATCTCTGGTGATAGTTCTCTTCGTGGGCTAGGCCCTCTATCTAAATTCCTTTAGGCAGTTAAGGAGGAGGTAAAAGCTTTTCCTGAATCTTTGGGGCTTGACTCACTTCCGCTTAAAGTAACCCACATGCCCCAGGCGCCAGGCTGGTTCAATTGGTAGAACGTGCAACTTTGTTTTTTGGGTTTGTTTTTTTTTTATATTTTATTTATTTATTTGACAGAGAGAGACATCGAGAGAGGGAACACAAGCAGGGGCAGAGAGAGAGGGAGAAGCAGGCTTCCCGCTGAGCAGGGAGCCCAATGCGGGGCTCGATCCCAGGACCCTGGGATCATGACCTGAGCCGAAGGCAGACGCTTAACCGACTGAGCCACCCAGGCGCCCCTAGAACATGCAACTTTGGATCTCTGGATCATGAGTTCAAGCCCCATGGTGAGGGTAGAGTTTACTTTAAAAAATAAGGGGCGCCTGACTGGCTCATTCAGAAGAACATGCAACTTGATCTCAGGGTTGTGAGTTGGAGCCTCCAGTTGGGTGTAGAGATTATAATCAATAATAATAGTAATAAAATAGATTTTTTTAAAAAGTAATCCTCATACCAAAGTGGCACACTTTGGGAAGGCTTGTTCTGAAACCCTTTAGTCCTGCCTCTGAAGCTTGCCCATGAAGTTTCACAGCCCAGAAGTTAAGTTGGTATGATGCTCCATCTCACTGAGCCGGTCTCTTAGTCCTGAGAATAGGTCAGTTCAGTTAAGTAGTTGTGTCTCATTTCAGGAGATGGTGAAGCACCTGGGCTCCCAAAGTTAGGGCTGTGGTGCAAACAGTCTGGTATTTGATAAGAGGAATTTCTATAGAAATGGAAGAAAAAGGTTAATAATTAGAGCAGATTAAAGTTCCAGTTTCTGAGTTCTGAAAGTAGCCAGGGGAGAGGATTTCTAGATCTCCGGCTCGAAGCATCTTCAGATGGAGTGAGGGCAGGCAGCATTCTGAAAGATTGTCCTGGTTTGTAGTTTGAATGTCTCGTGATCTTTTTGAGTGGTCCACATAGCAATAGGCATGAAGATCTCTCTGAAGTTTATATCAACTTGTCCAGCTTTAGCTCACATGGCTTTGGGAAAGGGGCAATTTTAGTTCTCAGTGATTCCAACTCAGAAGGGTGGGATAAATTTGGAAATGTTAGTTTGGAGAGTTGTAGCCAAATATTGGAGGAAACTTCTGAACTCAGGATCCAGTCCAGTTTATAGGTAGAACCTCAAAGACAATAGCAGTAGAATTTGAGACTTTTTTAAAAAAGATTTATTTATTTAGAGAGAGAAAGAGCATAAGTGGGGAAGGAGCAGAGGGAGAGAATCTCCAAGCAGACTCCCTGCTAAGCCCAGAGCCCAACATGGGGCTCAGTCCCACAATCCATGAGATCATGACCTGAGCTGAAACCAAGAGTTGGACGCTTAACCAACTGAGCCACCCAGGCGACCCCCCCACTTTTCTTAAGAGGCTCCATGTGGAGCCAAATGTGGGACTTGAGCTCACGACCTTGAGATCAAGACCTGAACTGAAATCAAGAGTTGGACACTTAACCTGACTGAGCCACCCAGGCACCCCAATAGAACTAGAATTTGATATTCATAATGGTATATTACTGAAACATAATTTTTCTCTCTATAATCACCCCCATTTTTATCAAAGGTAATCACAGTAAGACCAGTTTATTTGCAAATTCAGTCTAGTTCCAATAAACTTGGCCTATTTACATAAGTGTAACAAGAATAGTGATTTATCATATAGGCTCTTTTGATCTGCTTTGTTGGAACTTTTCATAAGGAATCTGATTGGACTTTTTTAAAAAGCCTCTTGAGGCTAGAAAGCCAAACCAAAGATTTACCATCAGACTTAATCTGTTAATACTTACAGATTTGGGTTAATTTCTCTTTTCGAGGTTCCCAGGATATCCTAAGGTTCCTATACCTGCCAGAAGGTGACCTTCCTTACTTACCTGGTAAGGCTACCAGGAACCCTGTAAGCACGGTACCAGGTTGATTTTTCCAAGGGCCTTTATTGATGCCATAAAGTCAGCCTTAGCTCCTTAAAGCTGTCTAGTCATATCTCAGTCTATGTATTTCTCTCTCAAACATAGCATTCCAGTCAAAGCCTTGGTACTATAACCAGTGTTTCCAGTTATGTCCTCTTACAAGGAGAACAGATTCTTATAGAACCTATGCAAATAACTATATTGCCATGAAAATAAGAATACTCACTAAGTTTCCAAATTCTGGATGGATCAGGTAGAAAAAAATGTATATTTCAATTCTGCTCACAAAGATGTAATTTACCAAATTGCTTATGGTCATAGTTAGCTTAAGAAGAAAAGTTTCCTGGGGCACCTGGGTGGCTCAGTCGGTTAAGCATCCAACTCTTGGTTTCAGCTCAGGTCATGATCTGGGGGTTGTGAGATTAAGCCCCATGTCAGGCTCAGTGCACAGCACAGAGTCCACTTATTCTTTCCCTCTCCCTCTCCCAGTTTGAGTCCATGCATTCCCTCTCTTTCGCAAATAAATTTATTTAAAATTTATTTATTTATTTATTTATTTGAAAGAGAGAGAGAGAGACTGAGCACAAGCAGGGAGAGCGGCAGACAGACGGAGAAGCGGGCTCCCTGGGAGCCCAACAACGTGGGGCTTGATCCCAGGACCCCAGGATCATGACCCAAGCTGAAGGCAGATGCTTAACCAACTGAGCTACCCAGGTGCCCCAATAAATAAAAATTTTTTTTTTAGAGAAAAGTTTCCTTATATCTGGAAAATAAATGATGAAAGAACTAGTGATATTATAAACAAAAAGTTATAAAGAATTCTAATCATCCTCTTTGGTTCTTTACTATGTAATTAATACTTGTTCTTCTTGAATCCAGCTTTTACATTTGTCCTGAAAATTCTTACCCAGTTCAGTTTTATGATCTTTATTTTTTTTAATTTTTTTTATTTGACAGAGAGACAGCAAGAGAGGGAACACAAGCAGGGGAAGTGGAAGAGGAAGAAGCAGGCTTCCCGCTGAGCAGGGAGCTTGATGTGGGGCTCGATCCCAGGACCCTGAGATCATGACTGGAGCTGAAGGCAGACGCTTAACGACAGCCACCCAGGCACCCCCAGTTTTATGATCTTAAAGTTACCAGAAACCCATATTCTAGAGTACCTGTCAAGAGTCCTTTCTATAGGGCTCCACTCCTGGCATGGAGCCTACTTAAAAAGAAAAGCAAAAAGAGTCCTTCCCACGAATTTCTCTGAAGATGAAACACTTTTGCAGGAAGACTTGCAAAAGCATTGGAGTAAAATAAGTGTAAATGGCAAAAGATTTTAAAATGGCAGTGGTTGAAGATCTGATGAGAGTTCATTATAATGCAATTGACAAGGAAGTTTGGTCATTTTTGTGAGATACATTTTAAGATGGCAAAGATTAATACCAGCTAGGATGTAACAGGTTTTTAGAATTTTTTTTAGAATTTAGAATTTTTTTTCTTGAGGTTTTTAAGTAATCTCTACACCCAAGATCAAGATTTGCATGCTCCACTGACTGAGCCAGCCAGGCACCCCTAGATTTTTAGAAATTTCATGATTTCTGGAACACTTAGGTTTAAGAAGGTTATTATCGGTTATTTGACAATGCTTCCTATGTAATTTAACATACCAAATAAGCCTAATTAGTTAATATCTCTCTTGATAAGGAGAGACCAGATCTTTTGAGAGGTTCAAGAGGGCCCTTTGGAAAAATCCCCAAACTAGTTCGAGGTCAAAAAGACTTTATTTACAATTTGATTTTTGCAAACTTTGTCAAAAATACCAAAATATTTTAAAAGATTTGACTAAATAGGATCTGAGATCATTATGAAACATTACTTACCTGTTTAACCAGAGTGACAAACGATTTTAAGGGCAAATACAAAAGGTTACATAGTTGTAAGCAAAACCATCAAAGAGCTGATAAAGCATAGAAAATTATTTTGATAAAACACAAAATCTTTGCTTTCTAGGAAGATTACTTAAAAGGTAAAGAAAAACCTTTCACAATCTCTTAGCAGACCAATAGTCCAAGAAAACATTGTCCTTTTAGCAAATGAACAAAAATTAAGTTTTAATTTTACATCAGTATACTATAGATATTAAAGCTTTTTTAAAAAACCCTTGTGGGATGCCTGAGTGGCTCAGTTGGTTAAGCATCTGCCTTCAGCTCAGGTCATGATCTCCAGGTCTTGGGATTGGCCCTGTGTCTGGCTCCCTACTCAGCAGGGAGTCTGCTTCTCCCTCTCCCTCTGCCCCTCCCCCCTGCTAATGCACTCTCTCTCTCTCACACAAATAAAATCTTTTCTTTTTTAAAGATTTTATTTATTTGACAGAGAGAAACACAGTGAGAGAGGGAACACAAGCAGGGGGAGTGGGAGAGGGAGAAGCAGGCTTCCCGCCGAGCAGGGAACCCAATGCAGGGCTCGATCCCAGGACCCTGGGATCATGACCTGACCTGAAGGCAGGTGCTTAACAACTGAGCCACCCAGGCGCCCCTAAAATCTTTTTTAAAAAACAAAAACCCTTGTAATAACAATTCAGTTTATTTTTTTTAAGATTTTATTTGAGAGAGAGACAGAGCCTGAGAGAGGGTGAGCATGAGCAGGGGGGGAATGGCAGAGGGAGAGGGAGAAGCTGGCTCCCTGCTCAGCGGGGAGTTTGATTCGGGGCTTGATCCAGGACCCCAGGATCATGACCTGAGCCAAAGGCAGCCGCTTAACCAACTGAGCCACCCAGGTGCCCCAACAACTCAATTTTAGCCAGCTTGATTACACGAAGTAGAATTTTCTCTTTCTCTCTCTGTCCCCAACTTTCTATTTGTCCTTTCTTTTCACCTTTCCCATTTTGAAATAACCAGTTTTACTTCATGACAAATTTACTTTCTTTTCCCTGGAAGACAAATGCATTTCCATACCTCATGCGCTTTCTTAGCCAAAAACACAACCTGCTTTTCTTTCTAGTTAAAACTAAGTAGTAAGCAATTATGAACTATGTTACACCAGTATTCTTTTAGAGTGGCAAATTTATGAGTATATTTCATAATTCCTAGAAGCATATGCTTCTTCATTTTAGTCTTTTAATGTGGCGTAAGACATGTTTACTAATAGACCCACATTTATCTTTAGTTTATCTGTAGTAGGAAGCCAAAACTAGATAAAAACCTATGTTCAGTAATGTTTTATTTTATCTTATTTGGAAATTAGATATTCAATAAACTTCCATCATTTAACTTAGCAAAACTCTAAACTTTAAAGTTACCAAAGAGGGGGCTCCTGGGTGGCTCAGTTAAGCATCTGTCTGCAGCTCAGGTCATGATCCCAGGGTGCTGGGGTCCAGCCCTGCATGGGATCCTTGCTCAGTGGGGATGCTGCTTCTCCCTCTCCCTCTGCCTGCTGCTTTCCCTGCTTGTGCTCACTCTCTCTCAAATAAATAAATAAAATCTTTAAAAAAAACATAAGTTACCAAAAAGATTTCAGAAGCTGTTTTTAAGTACACATACTGTAAAATATAGTTACTGCTCAGTAGTTCAACTGAAAACTCTTATCCCACTTACATCTCACATCTATCTAAATCACTTGCTCCCCAACAGTTATGTTTAGTCACAAAAACTTGATGAGACATTAGACAGCCATCATTCCAAGCTATTTTTCTTGCTGACAAACTTTGTAAAAGCTATAACATGAATTTACTTGGGGTGCCTGGGTGGCTCATTTGTTAAGCGTTTGCCTTTGGCTCAGGTCATGATCCCGGGGTCCTGGGATCGAGCCGCACATCGGGCTCCCTGCTCCGTGGGAAGCCTGCTTCTCCCTCTCCCGCTCCCCCCGCTTGTGTTCCCTCTCTGTCAAATAAATAAAATCTTTAAAAAAAACAAACATGAACTTATTTGACTAGCAAACCTAGGCAGAATAGAAGTTGAATGTCTGCATTCAGTGTTGATAACTCTAAAGACATGCCTATGTTATTTTTTATTTTTTAAATACTGAGAGAGCGAGCCCACGTGAGGGAGGGGAAGAGAGTCTCAAGCGACTCCTAACTAATGAACTTTAACTGCAGTACAGAATATTTTTCCAGATCACATGGACCTGAGAAGTATTTGAGTTAATTTCTGTCATATTCCTGAGAACTTTAGGGATACTTAATTTATAAGCACTTAATTTTAAGCCAATTAAATAGAGCTCTTTTACAAATTAATTTCAGTAATACCATCCGGAGATAGAAAATGCCACCCATCTACAACACACAGATAAACATATACACAAATACAATTAGAGACCTTGTAGGTTTTTTTTTTAATTTTAACCATGAGAGGGGTGCCTCGCTGGCTCAGTCGATAGAGCATGTGACTCTTGATTTTGGGGTTGTGAATTCAAGATCCACATTGGGCATTTTAGCCATGAGGTGGGTATGATAATGCAAAACTCACTAGTTTATAAAAGAACAGTTGGGGGGCACCTGGTGGCTATTGACTTTTTTGTTTTGGCTCAGGTGATGATCTCAGGGTCATGAGATCAAGCCCCACGCCAGGCTCCATGCTCAGGGCAGAGTCCACTTGAGATTCTTTCCCCTCCTCCCTCTCCCCCTCTGCCCCTCCTCCGCTCATGCTTGCATGTAGGCACGCTCTCTCTCTCCGAAAAATAAAATAAAATCTTAAAAAAGAACAGAGTAAGTTTAGCTTACCTGAATAGAAGCTTTTTTGCTCATATTTATGGAGAAGACTTACAAGATCTGTTATTTGTCCTTGACAAGTAATATTTAAGGAGGCTGCAGTCTAGAGTTAGGGCACAAAAGCCTTTTTAGCCGTTTGTATTAGCAATAATCGCACCTCAGATGAACCTCCTTGGCTGTGATACTGCCACTGCGCAAAGCTAGCAGTTTGTATTTTAAAATGGTCTCCGTCCCCCCTGCCATTTTTGCACACCACTCTTAGGAATTGGGAATAGTCTAAGTTAAGAGTTTACACTTACATCTCAAAGGCACAGGGAAAGAGTGCAGGTTCCTCCAGGAAAGATTTTGGTTTCTTAAGGCTAATATTTACAAATCTTGTGAGATAAATAGAGGTTTTGGGAATGGTAAAAAGGAATAGCTGAACTTTGAATTGCCTCTAGAGTTGCATTTCTAGTTTTGCAAAGATTTGTAGGATAAGGACAGGTGCTTTCAGTTCCTCAAAGAATTGGGTTGCAACTTAAATGGTCCTGTAGGTTGATCCACCCATAAATCCTTTCACAAGGGCTTTAGAAGATTTTTCTTTCCCTCTGGGTACATAGTTTTATTTTAACTTAGGGGAGGAGACCAAAACAGTTCCTGTCAAGCTCTGAATATTACCTTTAAATCTGGCCTGTCTCCTACCACAGAGATGTAACCCTACGCCCATCGTGGGGCTGGAACTCATGACCCTGAGATCAAGAGTCGCATGCTCTACCAACTGAACCAACCAGGCAGGCACCCCTGAAAAAAATATTTTAAATATCTTGTCAGTTTTTAAATGCTTGTCAGATAGACAGCAAGCATTTTCCGAGTTTAATGCAGTATGCCTTTGTAAAGTCTATAAGATGTTTTAATAAAGGCCTTCTTTCTTAGTGTACAATTCAACCTTGAATTCACCTGAAGGGGAGGAGCCTCCCTTTCGGCCCCCAAACATTGCCTTCAGTTGATATTTGTAGGAGGGCCTAAGAGAAATTCCAGGCAGGGGGAGGTTTTCAGGGGGTGGTCTGGCTTGTCTGATAACTGCAGCATAATCATGGGTGGAAAGAATACCACTTAGCCAAACAGGATCCCTCTGAGTGGGGTTGTAAATAGCCATTAAATTTTTTAATTCCTCTTTAAATTTGGTAGGCTCCTGGAAGTAGAGGTAAAAGGGCTTTTTATAATTTAAAAGGGCTGCTGTCCAGGGAATATGAATTCTTTGGGATATTGCATGGGAAGGCTGGAAGCTGGAGGAGCCTGATTATAGAACCCAACAAAATAAGCCTTATGTCTGAGCATTATTGTCCATCCTGGGTGCTTCTGTTAAATTTATTTTCTGACTTTTAGTATTTACATGAGTAACCTGTCTATCCTGGGCTTAGAGATCATGCTTTAGTGCACCCTGTAAATCTTGTAGGGAAAGGAAAGCTGAAATAAGCAGCTAGGTGTTTTAAGGAATTTTCTGAGGAAGGTGGAGGAGCTTTGGGGGCTAAAGGAATTTGCTGAAGAGATGGGCCAGATTTTAAGAAGGGGAATTCGGGGCGCCTGGGTGGCTCAGTCGTTAGGCGTCTGCCTTCAGCTCGGGTCGTGATCCTGGGGTCCTGGGATCGAGCCCCGCATCGGGCTCCCTGCTCTGAGGGAAGCCTGCTTCTCCCTCTCCCACTCCCCCTTGCTTGTGTTCCCTCTCTCACTGTGTCTCTCTCTGTCAAATAAATAAAATCTTAAAAAAAGGGGGGGCGAGGGGAATTCATATTGAGGACTTTAATTTTCATTCTAATTTCTATTCTTAAATCTTGTTAAGGGAGTCTCTAAGGCTAGCTCTTCTGTGTCTTTGTGTCTACTTTTTAATTTGGTCTCCCCATAGGTACCATGAAGACAATTGTTTAGGATGAGAGCTCTCCAAAAATTTTTTTCAGGGGCACCTGGGTGGCTCAGTCATTAAGCATCTGCCTTCGGCTCAGGTCATAATCCCAGGGTCCTGGGATCGAGCCCCACATCAGGCTCCCTGCTCAGCAGGAAGCCTGCTTCTCCCTCTCCCACTCCCTCTGCTTGTGCTCCCTCTCTCACTGTGTCTCTCTCTGTCAAATAAGTAAATAAAATCTTAAAAAAAATTTTTTTTTCAAATAAAGAACTTTTTCATTTCAGAAGATCCATCATCTGGCCATTGACAAGCAGCATCTATTTTTTTTTTAAGATTTATTTATTTGAGAGAGAGCACACATGGTGGGGGAGGGACAGAGGGAGAGGAGAATCTCAGGCAGACTCCCCGCTGATCACAGAGCCTGGCATGGGGGCTCGATCTCATGACCCTGAGATCATGACCTGAATGGAAATCAAGAGCCAGATACTTAACTGACTGAACCACCCAGGTGCCCCAACAAGTAGCATCTATTAATGTTGATAGCGGTTCAGATCAGAAAGTCTTTTTATAGCTTAACCAAGGATGCAAGAGGTATCCCACAAGAGAATGCAAAAGATGCAGTCCTTACAAGATCCTGGAAGTTCACTCCCAAAGATAGTCTAAGAAAGTAAAGCTCTTTGTTGTTACAGGCTGTAAGAATGGTGTGAAAACAGTGTCTCTGTTTTCCTACAAGAACACCTCCAGTCCCAGACCCACTAATCTGACACCCACGAGGCACTACTAGAATGGGATTTTTCCAACACTAACAAAACAATGAAGGTTGACATGACAAAAGCCCCTTATGGACTGGGACCCCTTATGACAGACTCCCCTGAAAGCTGGCACGTTAGATGAAAAGAGTGCTGCTTGTGACTTCATGTCTCAGAACCCCAGTCTATTTGGCCACCAAGATGCACACTGGTATGTGCATCTTCTGGCTGGCAGAGACAAGAGACAGTATTCTCACTGGTCACACAGCCATGCTGTCAAGACATAGAACAAGACAAAAGGAAAACCTCATCCAGCTTTTTAATGTATGTATGTTAACAGCTTTAGCTAAGCCTTGGGTCTCTCAGAGCCAAACTAATACCTGAGAGGGATGTGCCACTGGTTTGGGGATCATGTGGTGGTTTACAGAGTAACTTGCATGGAAATTTCTTTGAGTTTGGCAGGTGACCTAATGTAAATCTAACCTGTTCTGTTTCAGTTTATTCTAATACAGGAGTCTTTGGATTAGGTGGCCAGTGCTGTAATAGCTCTTAAATAACTTGACCCATGCCCTCCAATCTTGTGGCTTTGGCTTCCGAGATGTTTCTTAGCAACAGTCTTTACCTCATGTGTTCATTAACCCACAGCAAAGTTTGTCTAAACAGACACCAGTCTGGTGAGAACCATGAATTCACCAATCAGTGAGGCCGGCTTGAACAGCAGACTTACAGGACCTATGCCTGTGTTCTCTACCCTGTGGTCTTCCTTCTTATGACAAACAATGCAACAGAGACAAAGAAAAACAGTGACAGTCTCTGGGAGGAAGAGGATCAATAAAAATCAAGAGTACTCAAAAAAAAAAAAAATCAAGAGTACTCATAACAGATCTTTACCAGAGTTGCTATATCCAAGGAACTAGTTTCACAAATATTTTTTCCTGCTAATCTAAATTTAGAAAAGGAAAAGGACTTACACCACTCTCATTTCCACTGGACCCTTCAGGCAGAGATCCAGAAGACTGACATGGTAAGAATTCTTACCTTCTGCCATGCCTATCAGAGGTGCCAGATTTCTCAGGTGCCATAGCCCTGGAGCAAGCAGTGATCAGTCAGTAAAGTTGCTCCTGCTTGGCTCACCAACTGTTGGGGAGAAAAGTTTTTTCCTCTACTATTCTAGGTTCTTTGGCTGGTAAATTGATATAAAAGATTAACAGGGGAAAAACAAATTTAACTAAGTACAAATTTAACTAAGTACATACAGAAGCCACATAAGAACATGAGAGCCACAGGCAGTCAGGTGGTTGAGGCTTAATGCCACCCTAAGCTAAGGAGAAGGGGGCTAGGGGCCTGAGACTTCAAAGGGGCGGAAGACAGTTTACAAGAATGTGGGAAGAGCAAATGTTTGATAAACAAATGTTTGCCAGGCCATACAGAGAGAGTGGGACACAGAGAGGAGTTTGATCTCCAGGCCCTGCAGAGCTTCCCTCACCTTAAGCACACCTAGCCCAAATTCTTTGTAGTTATCTCTGATTTCTCTTCCTGGACCAAGCCCTTTATCTAAATTCCTTTAGGCAGTTAAGGGGAGGGTAAAAGCTTTTCCTCTTTGGGCCTTGATTGACTTCAGCTTAAAGTAATCCACATGCCAAAGTGGCATATTTTGGGAAGGCTTGTTCTAAAACCCTTCAAGGAATACCAGAGGGTTTAAGGTACAGGGTATAGCAACTCTTGGTAAAGATCTGTTATGAGTACTCTTGATTTTTTTTTTTTGAGTACTCTTGATTTTTATTGATCCTTTTCCTCCCAGAGACTGTCACTGTTTTTCTTTGTTTCTGTTGCATTGTTTGTCATAAGAAGGAAGACCATAGGGTAGAGAACACAGGCATAGGTCCTGTAAGTCTGCTGTTCAAGCCGGCCTCACTGATTGGTGAATTCATGGTTCTCACCAGACCAGTGTCTGTTCAGACATGAATGAGGTGACTTCTTGAATTGTTTGATCCTGTGTGTATTGTCTCTTTTTAAAAATATACATCTAAAATTAGTGTTCAGAAATGATTTGAGGGGTGCCTGGGTGGCTCATTGGGTTGGGCCTCAGGTCATGATCCCAGAGCCCCATGTCAGGCTCCCTGGTCAGCAGTGGGGGAGGGGAGGGGGCTGCTTCTCCCTCTCCCGTTCCCCTTGCTTGTGTTCTCTTTGTCAAATGAATAAATGGGATCTTTAAAAAAAATATATGATTTGATGAGGTCATGATACATTTGTATAGTCATGTACTAGTCATCCATTTAAAATTATGTTCTAATCCAGATAAAGATTGATGTGGGAAGATGCTTATGATATATTATTAAATGGAAAAAAAGCAAGGGCTCCTGGGTGGTCCAGTCGGTTAAGCGTCTGCCTTCAGCTCAGGTCATGATCCTGGAGTCCCGGGATCGAGCCCTGCATTGGGGAGTCCCTGCTCAGTGGGGAGTCTGCTTCTCCCTCTGCCCCTCACACTGCTGTCATGCTCTCACTCTCTCTCTAAAATAAATAAAATCTTAAAAAAAAAAAAAGCAAGTTATAAAATGCCATGTATAATAAATCTCCTCTAGAAATATTTATAACATGCACACAGAAAAGGTTCTGAAAGGATAAATATACTAAAGGTCACAGCCTTGGTAGTAAGATTCTTTTTTAATTCCTCTCTTTTTTTTTTTTAAGATTTTATTTATTTATTCATGAGACAGAGAGAGAGAGAGAGAGAGAGAGAAGCAGAAAGAGAAGCAGGCTCCCAAGGAGCAGGGAGCCCGATACGGGACTCGATCCCAGGACCCTGGGATCGTGACCTGAGCCGAAGGCAGACGCTTAACCATCTGAGCCACCCAGGCGCCCTAATTCCTCTCTTTTAAGAAAGAAAACATTAGGGGCGGCTGGGTGGTTCAGTGGGTTAAGCATCTGCCTTCGGCTCAGGCCATGATCTCGGGGTCCTGGGATCAGCAGCTTCGGGTCCACGCTCAGTGGGGAGTCTTCTCCCTCTTCCTCTGCCCCTCCCCCTGCCCATGTTCTCCCCCCCAAATAAATAAATAAAATCTTTAAAAAATTTTTTAAATAAAAAGGAAAATATTTGTATTAAAGATTGAGTTAATGTCCATCTTGAGATTTTTTTTTTTTTTCTGCCTGTTCCGATTTTAGCAAAGGTTTTAATCTGGGCTCTGAATAAGCATAAATAGTATTAATTATGTCATGGATCTACAGTTTGGACTGTAGATGGTTTGCTTTTTAATCAAAAGCAATTGATTAGCAAGCACTGTAAATTGCTTAAGTTCTGAACAGTGTCCAATGAAATGGAAGAGGGAATAACAGTAATAGTGATCCTGAGCCTTCAGTGAATTATTGAGCCCCAAACCTGTGTGTTCCTCATTCAAAACATGTTTTGGGGAACACAGTTGCATAATTCGTTAAAAGATGAGGGAATACCTTACTCTGTCCATTCTGAGCAACTGTACCTGTGGAGTTAATTATTACAAATAATTAGGCAAAGACTAGAGGTCTGTGCTCAAAATTTAAGTATTACTATGACTTTATAAACCAAGTATAGAACATGTAATTGATACTCTCTTTGTTGATTCTCAGTATGCCCTTGCAGGTGTTTACAGAAGTAGGTTTCATGATCAAGCACATATTGTATATAGCAGTATTCATAAGTTCAGGTTATTGACTGAGCTTACGAGCTAAGTGCTCATTAATGCCATTTAGTTATTTGAATGGCTATAGTGCTTAATTTTAGGGAATGAACTTTTGATTTGATTGAATGTAATTAACCTCAAAAATGTTTTGTTGACCATTTAATTTAAAGTTAAAAGAGGGGTGCCTGGCTGGCTCACTTGGAAGAGCATGCGACTCTTGATCTCAGGGTCGTGAGTTTGAGCCCCACGTTGGGTATAGAGATGACTTAAATTAAAATAAAAGTTAAAATAGGCTTCATGGTTTGAAGAACCCTACTAGTATAAACAAACAATTTGACTAAAATTTGAATTTTTATGTAAATATAGCTGAACTTTAAAGGTGATACACCCTTTTTGTTCAGGGCATATCATTTTTTAAAAGTTCAGTTTCTTACTATTCTGATAAATTTACATAGATACTACAACTTTGTAAATCAAAACACTATTTTTTTTAAATTTTATTTATTTATTTGACAGAGGCATAGTGAGAGAGGGAGAAGCAGGCTTCCCGCAAAGCAGGGAGCCCGATGCGGGGCTCGATCCCAGGACCCTGGGATCATGACCCGAGCCAAAGGCAGACACTTAACGACTGAGCCACCCAGGTGCCCCTCAAAATGCTCTTTGTAAACAGGGAACTAACTGGCTAATACTTTAAGGTAATTAAAAGAGGGATTGACCTCTTTTAGGTCAGTGAGGATGTTTCTTATCTTAAAAGATCTCTGTGCTGAACCATAAGAGACTCTTAATCTCAGGAAACAAACTGAGGGCTGCTGGAGTGGAGGGGGGTGGGAGGGATGGGATGGCTGGGTGATGGACATTGGGGAGGGTATGTGCTATGGTGAGCGCTGTGAAGTGTGCAAGACTGATGAATCACAGATCTGTACCTCTGAAACAAATAATACATTATATATTAATTTTAAAAATAATAAATGGGAGGGCGCCTGGGTCCTCAGTTGGTTAAGCGACTGCCTTCGGCTCAGGTCATGATCCTGGAGTCCCAGGATCGAGTCCCGCATCAGGCTCCCTGCTCAGCAGGGAGTCTGCTTCTCCCTCTGACCCTCCTCCCTCTCATGCTCTCTGCCTCTCATTCTCTCCCTCTCAAATAAATAAATAAAATCTTTAAAAATAATAATAATAAATGGGAAAAAAAGATCTCTGTGCTGGATCTTCTATGGGGGAAAAGGCAACTAATGAGCAAAACTTATAATATTTCTGCATGTAATGAGAAAGAGAGAATCTTAAGATAAATTTGAAATTATGGTATTTTATGGTGAACACATAAAATTTTGATTATTACTATGAAAAATTTTATGAATCCTATAACATTTTTGAAATGTGAATTTTAAAAAGTTTTTATTTAAGTAATCTCTATACCCAAGGTGGAGTTCAAACTCATGACCCCGAGATCAAGATTCAAATGCTTCTCCTGCTGAGCCAGCCAGGTGCCCCTGAAATGTGATTTTTTTTTTAAAGATTTTTATTTATTTATTCATGAGAGAGCGAGAGAGGCAGAGGGAGAAGCAGGCTCCCCGCCTAGCAGGGAGCCCGATGTGGGGCTCGATCCCAGGACCCTGGGATCATGACCTGAGCCGAAGGCAGACGCTTAACCATCTGAGCCACCCAGGTGCCCTGAAATGTGATTTTAGTATAGGTTTTTATCACTGAAGAATTATATTGTTCGCATGGTATGCATGTATTTCCTATTTTGTTCACATTTCCTAGGCATATATTAATTTTTAGTGCTCACGGTGATCTCAAGTGTCCAGGGGAGATGGTGGGTAGGATGTGGCATAATAACAGCAGTAAACTAATAGAGGTGGTTCAGCATTTGTTCTTTTGCCCAACATTTATTAAGCACTATTGCATGTTGTGCGTTGCCTTTGGCATTGGGAATACAGGTATGATAAGACACAATCCTTTCCAAAAAAGACCTTCATTCTAACAATGTACTACATATATACACACACATGCATGCAGAAATTACTAAATCTTGTTCTAGTACAACTTGTCATCAGCAAATTGTGTAGAGGATATAGTAGTGGCACAAAGAGTAATCATTCTGGGGTTTTGAGTGGAAGAATCAGCAAAGATGTCATAGGTGAGATTCTAAAAACTACATTTTCTAAGTTTTAAACAGATGCCTTTAATTACTTAATGTATTTAAGCATAATAGTGCTGCAGTGGGAGCTAATAGGGATATATTGCTTGCATAATTCCTGTCATATTTTTAACATCATTGTATTAGTTTGTTTAGGGCTGCCATAACAAGGTACCACAAAATGAGTGGCTTAAAACAACAAATTTATTTTCTCACAGTTCTGGAGGCTAGAAATTGGAAATGAAGGTGTTGGCAGAGCCATATTCTCTCTGAAGGCTCTAGGGAGAATCTGTCCCCTGCCTTTCTTGTAGGTTCTGGAGTTGCCACTGATCCTTGGTGTTCCTTGGCTTATTGATGCATTATCACTCCAGTCTCTGCCTCCATCTTTACATGGCCATCTTCCCTACGTGCCTCTGTGTCTGTGTTTGTTCTCATAAGGACTTCAGTCATAGTGGATGAGGGCCCATCCTAATGACCTTATCTTAACTTGATTGCATCTGCAAAGAACCTATTTCCAAATAAGTTCACATTCCTAACCAGTGGTTAGGACTTAAACCTATCTTTTGTGGGGGCACAATTCAACCCGTAACAATCATTTAGTTCCTTTTGTATTGTGCCATAGCAATATAATTACTTAAAAAATGCTTTTTCATGATGAGAGGGTAACAAAGCCCCTCGTTGCAGGAATAACGTTAAGAATTTGTAGTTCAGGGGCGCCTGGGGGACTCAGTTGGCTGAGTGGCTGCCTTTGCCTTGGGTCATGATCCTGGGGTCCTGGAATTGAGCCCTGCCCCACATTGGGCTCCCTGCTCAGCAGGGAGGCTGCTTCTTCCTCTCCCTCTCCTGCTCCCCCTGCTTGTGCTCTCTCAGGTGCTCTCTCTCAAATAAATAAAATCTTTAAAAAAAGAAAAGAATTTGTAGTTCATTAAGTGAGCCTGTAGTGATTGGATAAATTTCTTCCAGAGACCAGAAGAGTGAAGCATAGATAGCTTATAAAGGTCTATGAGCTTGATAGAAAAAAAAAAAAAACTAAAGGTTTTTATTTGTTAAGAATGGTGATTTATTACTCAGGTGCTATTTTGACTTAAAAAATTTTTTTTCTTTTTTTATAAAGATTTTATTTATTTGTTTATTTGACAGAGAGAGAGGGAACAACAGGAGGAGTGGCAGAGGGAGAGGGAGAAACAGGCTCCCCGCTAAGCAGGGAGCCCAATGCGGGGCTCGATCCCAGGACCCCGAGATCATGACCTGAGCCGAAGGCAGATGCTTAACCAACTGAGCCACCCAGGCGCCCCTTGACTTAAAAAATTTTAATAGGTATTTATAGTGGTTAATTTTCAGTCATCAGTGACAGTTTCCTAGTTAGCCATCTTAAATAAATTTGTATTAATTTGCAGACTTTCATCACTGTCTGGTACATATGAAACTGCTTACTTATATTTTCGAAGATGCTATGATAACCGAAACCCATGATATTATGGAGTACGTCGTTTTTAAAAATTGTCTAAGCCAGTAATAATTGACTACCAAACAACTTTTTAAAAAAAAATTGTTACTCTTTGGGGCGCCTGAGTGGCTCGGTCGTTAAGCATCTGCCTTGGGCTCAGGTCATGATCCCAGGGTCCTGGGATGGAGCCCCGCATCAGGCTCCCTGCTCGGCGGGAAGCCTGCTTCTCCCTCTCCCACTCCCCCTGCTTGTGTTCCCTCTCTTGCTGTGTCTCTGTCAAATAAATAAATAAAATCTTTTAAAAAATTGTTAATCTTTGTTTCAAGTAAGGCAGGGATTTATTAAAAAGCTGAATAGATTTCTGAATAGTGTTCTGATATTAAATCTCACAAAAAATACTTCTCTCTGCATGGGATTTTTTCTATTGCTTTAACATTAGAGGTTTTTTTGTTTTCCCCAATTAATCAGGATTTTCTTTTTCCTTCTTTTTTCTTTTTACACTGTTTAGAGAATATGCCCTTCAGAATGTAGTCATTTGATTCTTTCACTGTTTTAATAGCACACAGCTGTTTCTAAGGGCATGCATAGGGGCGCCTTAGTGGCATAGTTGGTTAAACAGGTCGTATCTCAGGGTTTTGAGATCAGTCAAGCCTGGCATCAAGGCTGCATGGGGCTCTGCACTCAGCATAGAGTCTGTTTCAAAGACTCTCTCTGCCCCACCCCCCCAATAAATAAATAAAACTTTTTTTAAAATAAATTTAAAAAGGCACCTTTAGTAGACTTACCATAAAATTAATTAGTAAGTGTCCCTGGCTGGCTCAGTCAGTAGAGCATGTGACTCTTGATCTTGGGGTCCTAAGTTTGAGGCCCACATTAGGCATAGAGATTACTTAATCAAAATAAAATAATAAATTAATAAATAGCTTTTGGAGGAATTACACATAAACTGTAGGGAAACTATGTACTTCATGATATTCTTAATTTTTCTGTACATGCATACTGTAGTGCTTGTGCACATTGTACAATGATAAATACCCAGGAAGTCAGGCAAAGAATGAAAGTTGGCAGCCTTACTCTTATTTGTTCTAAGTGGATATGCGAGAAATAAATAGCCTAATGAAAATAATATGATGATAAACTCTGTCAACAATAAATACCACAACTTTCTCCTAAAGTGTAGTCAGTGATCCTGGAATAATCCCACTGAAGGTCTAAAATCTTTGTATAAAAGTGCACAAATCTGTCCTGTGTGTAAAAATCTTTTAATCTATATGTATTTTGTATTCAAAACAATTTACACTATGTGAATACATTAAAAGAGTTCAAAAGCACACTAATGTAAGTGTAGACACACAACAAAAGGAATGCTTTGCAATGAGAGAGGGAATGAAGATAAGAATTAAAGGAGAGTCTCCTATATTACCAGAGTCAGTGCAATTAACTGCACTTCATAACAAATTATACTTCTTTGGAACTAGTTTATAAATATGTAAGCCATAAGATGAACAAAGTGAATGTTAAAAACACAGAATTTCATAATTCAGGAACATAGCTTCAGTGCTTCATAATATGGAAAGAAGCTTCTAAAAACAGCCAACTGGTTTGCTTTCTTAGAAGTTAGAAAAAAATGCATTTCAGAAAATGATTAGGAACAGAAGAACATTAAAATATTGAGAACATAAGAACTGAGGTCCTCAGAGTATCAAAAGAGATAAGAATTAGACTTCATATTAGGGAATTTAAAGAATGTAGTTGAAAGAAATATTAGTGGTTAAATATTTAACCACTTCAAATAGAAGTGATTTTGTCCTCTCACCTACTTCTGTTTTCTTTTTTTTTTAAGATTTTATTTATTTGACAGAGAGAGACACAGCGAGAGAGAGAGAGAGAGAGAGAGAGAGAGAGAGGGAACATAAGCAAGGGGAGTGGGAAAGGGAGAAGCAGGCTTCCCGCTGAGCAGAGAGCCCGATGTGGGGCTCCATCCCAGGACCCTGAGATCATGACCTGAGCCGAAGGCAGACGCTTAACGACTGAGCCACCCAGGCGCCCCTCTCACCTACTTCTGAAAATGTATAGTAACATCTACTTTTCTGTATAAATAGCACATAATTTCATTAGCAAAGCTCCCTTTGTTTTAGCCTTAAAATCGCCTCTGATCCAGGGCTCTTGACTGGCACAGTTGGTGAAACATGTGACTCTTGATTGCAGAGTTGTGAGTTCAAGCCCCATGTTTGGCATAGTGTTTACTTAAAATTTTTTTTAATTAAAAATCACCTCTGATCACCAGTTTATACTAACAATTGCCAAACTAGCATTTAAACAGCTTTATCAAGATATATCTCACCTACCGTAAAATTAATTTTAAAGTGTACAGTTCTGTTGCTTTTAGTATATTCACATTTATGCAACCATCACGACAGCCTAATTTAGAATATTTTCATTACTCTGAAAAGAAACCCAGTAACCATTTGCAGTCACTCCGTATTCCCCTCCTGCCCCAGCTGTGGGCAATCACTAATCTACTTTCTGTTTCTATTTATTTTAATAACATTTTAAACTTGCAACACTATTGTTCTCATGCCTGTTCCAGGTCATTGACTCAGAGGTTTAAAAGTTCTTCGACTAGCCATATTTACAAGTCCTGTGACATCTTTATTCAGAAAACATTCAAATGATGATTTCATAATGATGGTTCCATAATCTTAAGAGTTTTTGATCTGGTACCTGTGTTTCAAATTCTGTTCGTGCCACTTGCTAGGGATGTTAAACTCAATTAGAAGGAATGAAACCATTTTGTCCAGACTCGAAACGAAGTTTGTTCTATGTGTGTTAACCATTCCAGGCTTTCTGGTAGTGAGAACAGCTTTAGGAATCTTCTGTAGCATACCATTATCTTCAGTAATAATGTCATCTTCATCCTTTGGTCAACGTATGGTTTAATTTGCTGTGGATGGCCAAGAAGGCTATTATTATCAGTAGATTTGCTAGAGCTGCCAAAGTCCTACTCTTCCTAAAGTTATTCTGGTTTACTTGTCTCACTGTTACGATGAGATTGCAACTGTTTACAGTCATCCTGTCTATTACTTGATCAAAACTCTATTCTGAAACTTCTGTGCCATTAACTTCTAAAACTTCGTCATTGATATCCAGTAACCTTGTGCTGTGAACCTGATCTGGAAGAAGCCAGGATGTTAAAGATCCCTGGGACTTATCTAAGCCATGTGGTGTCTCCCTTGGGCTTTCTGAAACCATCCTGGCTATAGAGTCCTAGAGAATGTTCAGTGCTGTGTTTGTAAAGATAAACTAACCCTATGATGTGTTTCTGGGAGAATATTTGTGTCTGTAATAGAAGATGCAGGTCTAACGTCTTGGGGCATACCAGTGACTGGATGTGGCTTTTTTCTGTGGTTGGCAGAACAAAGCATTGACTAAAACATTTTCCTTCTTCATTAGCATGTCTGTACCAAAAGCACTGTTATCTGCCTCTCCCTTCTTTTGTATAAAAATCCTAAGTAGTGGGTTGTCTGTTGAAACACCCTTATGATAATTATCAGGTAGTAAGTCTCCCTGGAAATCTGCATGGCCTAATAAATTGTCAACATTAGGTATTTTATGAACATGTTGTAGTAATCCATAAAACTCAAAATGTCCAAGTTTTGCTCTTTCTAGCAAAAAAACAATGAAATTCATTGTCAGACATACTCTTCACCTCCAGGATGCCCTGGCAGCCACAGTCCAGCTGAGTGCCGGGCTGCCTCTGTGGAGTGCTAGGTGGGCGCATGCGCACACTCAGCCGCAAGCCAAGAATCCACAGCTCACCAAATGCACCTGTAGAGTCAGCTTGGATCTCAGTGCTCGGCTCCACTGAGCTCCACAGGGCTTCACAGGACAGCAAGGACTGGTCTGGCAGTGCAGCTGGTAGAGGCACAATTCCCTCCCTCCTCTCTGCAGGGCTCCAGTGGAGGAGGTTGAGGGGGCAGTTAGCCCATCCACCTCCTTGCTTTCATCCACCTCCCCCATGACTGGGCTCCTGACCTGGGCTTGGGCTGCTGATCCAGGCCAACAGCACCGACCTGAGAGACTGTAAGTGAAAATATTAAAGACATTTGGGGGTGGGGGGAAGAAAGACATTCTGGAGAAAAGGATCACCTGTACTCCTGCCACCCTAGCCTAATTTACCCACTTAATAAAAGTTGCCTTACAATAAAAAAGGGGGGGTGCCTGGCTGGCTCGGTTGGCGGAGCATGTGACTCTTGATCTCGGGGTCATGAGTTCAAGCCCATGTTTTTGGGGTAGAGTTTTCTTTAAAAAAATTACCTTACAAGTCTTATCCAGGGACACCTGGGTGGATCAGTTGGTTAAGCATCTGCCTTCGGGTCGGGTCGTGATCTCAGGGTCCTGGAATCAAGCCCAACATCAGGCTCCCTGCTTGGTGGGGAGCCTGCTTCTCCCTCTCTCTCTGTCCCTGCTCGTGTGCACATGTGTGCACTCTTTCTCTCTGTCAAATAAATAAAATAAAAATCTTTTAAAAAAACCACAAGTCTTGGGGGCGCCTGGGTGGCTCAGAGGGTTAAGCATCTGCCTTCGGCTCAGGTCATGATCCTGGGATCCTGGGATCGAGTCCTGCATCGGGCTCCCTGCTCCTTGGGGAGCCTGCTTCTCCCTCTGCCTCTCTCTCTGTGTCTTTCATGAATAAATAAATCTTTTAAAAAACAAAAACAAGGGCGCCTGGGTGGCTCAGTCGTTGGGCGTCTGCCTTCGGCTCAGGTCATGATCCCAGGATCCTGGGATCGAGTCCTGCATCATGCTCCCTGCTCAGCGGGAGGCCTGCTTCTCCCTCTCCCACTCACCCTGCTTGTGTTCCTGCTCTCACTGTCTCACTCTGTCAAATAAATAAATAAAATCTTTAAAACATAAAAATAAAATAAAATTTTAAAGTCTTATCCATAAGTATATGTTTTCATGCAGTGGCAGTCTAATGTATATCTTACTTTATGTCCTTTTTCCCATTAAAATAACCTTTTTTCTATATATTTGACAACCTCAGTAATAAAAGCCTAGGAGAAGTAGAAACTTTTGTATTGTGTGCAGATACTAGTAGGTGGGTTTTATGTGGCTATCTTTACTCAGTTGACTATGTTAAATATATATGTGTGCTGTGTATGTACATGTAAGTGTATTTTTTTGGTATGTGTATATTTTAAACACAACATCTCACGATCTTGAAATTTTCCATGCATGTGGCACTGCTTGCTGATTCTGTGCCACTGTTGGCTTCCATAGTACCATTTTTCCCAACCACCGTTCCGGTCAAGATTACTGACTGCCTAGCCCCTTTAATTACAGAGCTTTCTTTGACATCTTTCTCTGTGTGCCTTCTTACCTTTCTGCTTTCCCAATACAGAGCGTGCGTGTGCTTTCACAAAGAAGCCTTAAATGATCTCAGCATACTTTATTGCACTTAGACCTTTTCACATCCAAAGCTTTTTATCACCCTTCTCCAATATCCGTACCCCGTTTTCTTCTCTATTCACAATTCCTGTGCTCCGTATATACTTATTTTCTAAATATCCTCTCTCTTACCTTCATTTCACTTAAATCCTTTATAAATAAAGTCCTCTCTCTCATCCCTTTCTTTTGGTGCCTTTCGCCAGTCCCAAGGTTTCTATCTGTTGTCAGTCATTTTTCTCCCTTTCACCCTTAACCTCTCTGGTAATTCTGCTTTCGCACCCTTCAACAAAAGCTCACACTCTGATAATGTATATGTAGTGTTCAGTTGGGTGCTTCTGAATAAATACCTGCTTTTCAAAACAGTGAAATCTAAACCATTAGCATGGAAATAACCCCTGGGAAGATGAGGTCTCCACCTGAAAGCTTCAAATAGAGATTCTCCTGCTATTATTGATACTATGTAATACCTGAAATGGGGTGACTACTTGAACCATACAAATATCTGCTATTGCAAAATGAGAATAGATCCTTGATTTTATACTTCTGTCTATTTTGATCTGAGAAATAAAACTTAGCACTTCAGAGAAGGTAATTTTCATATGCTTTGGATTGTATTGAGCATTAATTCTTCAGGGTCATTATAGACTTAGAAATGTTTTGTCCTGTCCTACTCTATGCCCAAGTGCCTTCTCATGATGGGAGAAATCTACAAGGCACCCCCAATCCATTCTGCCCTGCTGTTGATTGTTGTAACTATTCCTCTTTGTATTGGGTTAAAATCTACTGGCTATAATTATATTCATTGACTTGACTTCTGTCCTCAGGCTACACTGAATTTGGATCCCTTTCCTGTATAACAGCCTTTTAGATAGCTAATGGTAATTACTCTTTCCTCTACAGCCCTCTCCCCACACTTTTTTTCCCTTTGAGATAAACACTCTCAGCTCTTCTACCTGTTCCTCATTGGACACCATTTTCATCATCCCAATTGCTCTCTATAGATATGACACTTTGTTAATGTTCCTCTGAAGTGTTTTCAGTACTGAAAATAATATTCAATGTGTAGTTGAATTGGATCGGGACCTTGTACATCTGGACATTAATGCAGCCTGGAGTTGCTTTAAGTTTCTTTTTTAGTAGCCATGTAATGTTGGCTCATAATGAACTTTTTTAAAAATAAGCTCTGTGCCCAACATGGGGCTTGAACACACGATCCCAAGATCAAGAGTCTCATGCTCTACCAACTGAGCCAGCCCCTCATAATGGAATTTTTAATTAACTAAAATCCCAAGATTTTAATCTAGAGGTTTGCCTTCACATGACTTCTTTCCAAACCAAGTTTCCATTTTCCTTTAGTTGTGCAGCATATTTCTAAAGTCAGAACGTAATGTTTAATATCCCTATTAAATTTCATCTCAGCCTGTCAGCCAGCCTTGGTTTCTTTGAATCTTGATTTTTGTCATCCAGCTTATGCTGATTGAACAAGGGGTCTTGACGGTAGTGTCAAAATGTTTTCAGACATCTGGGAAACAATAATGAAGAGTCATGGAGTCTTATCTTCCAAAAATTGTTGTATGCAGATATATCTCAGCTCTTGTGGTATATATGAATTACTACCATTGTAAATGACAAGGCCAGGAAAGACTAAAGTTTATTGCCAGCCTGCAAGACAGAAGCCTTGCATTGAACATTACACCGAGATGATGTTCCAAGACCTATTGTGCCAACATAATGCCAGGGTTGCTAATTCTTCCCAAGAAATCAATTAATGCACATACAAAGTAGAGACAGAATTATTGTGACTGTCTTTTTTTTTTTCCCCAAGCATGTACTGAGCGGAGTATTAGGAACAGTGTGAGATTCTGGAGAATCAGGGTTGCCTCAGGCAACCCTGATTTATGCCTGTTGTCCCAGTGTAATTATTAGCAGCATCATTTTTCACTTTCCAAGGTGTCCAAGGCTGGAGGATAATTTATCTGGCTACCCTTCTCATAACCCAGCTAGTTCCTTTTAGTATTTTATCTGGGTTAAATGTTACACAGCTGTAATTTGGCAGCTTTGATGAGGCTGTGGTAGTACTTCTCTTCCATTTGAGCAGATTGTTTTTTGACCATGGGAAGTTGATAGCAAAAGTAACTGCAATTAAAGTCTACACATACTATTTTTCCTGAGCTACCCTCTAGAGGGCAGTAATATATACATCCTAAATGATCCGATTCCAACAAAAAATGGACTGCAAGAGTCCCATTTTCATATGCATGAAAATCAGAAGCATTTGATGCTCTGAAAGGACATACTGGAACTGGGGCACCTGAGCGCCTCAGTTGTTAAGCATCTGCCTTAGGCTCAGATCATGATCCCAGGGTCCTGAGATCGAGCCCTACATCGGGCTCTTTGCTCCGCAGGAAGCCTGCTTCTCCCTCTCACACTCCCCTTGCTTGTATTCCCTCTCTTGCTGTCTCTCTCTGTCAAATAAATAAAATCTTTTTTTTAAAAGGGGACATATTGGAACCAATATTGTGAGTAAAACTCAAATACCTTTTGCTAAGCAGAAAAGTAAAGAAATATTAAAAATTTATTCATTAACATTCTGAACATACTTTTTTTTAAATTGTAAAAACTGAACTTTGATGCCCTGAATATATAATGATCCATTATAACAATTATGCAGAGTTTAAGAATCTGCATATTTTATGCTTTTGTTTTTCCTAATTAATAATTTTACATGGTTAATAATTTTAATATATTCTGTATCACATAGTTTCCACATTTATGTAAAATAAGCAATTAAAAATGAGTAGTTCTATTTCACCTGCTTAAATACTTTCCTCTAAAAAATGAAAATGCTAGGTTTTACTTTATAGCTTGAATCATGTGGTAATATAGAGCTCTAGTATTTGGAATTAGAGTTTTTCTTAGAGATTGTGTAATTACTTTTATGTCATCAGTAAGTAATTTATTAGCTCCTAATATCAAAATTATATTGCCTGTGTTTCACATTTTGGATTTCCTAATGTAATGTTCTCTTTTTAGAAAAGGTGGACAAGTCCTATTTTCAAGAGAAGATGACTTTTAACAGTTTTGAAGGATCTAAAACTTGTGTACCTGCAGACATCGATAAGGATGAAGAATTTATAGAAGAGTTTAATAGATTAAAAACTTTTGCTAATTTTCCAAGTAGTAGTCCTGTTTCCGCATCAACACTAGCACGAGCTGGTTTTCTGTATACTGGTGAAGGAGACACTGTGCGGTGCTTTAGTTGTCATGCAGCAATAGATAGATGGCAATATGGAGACTCAGCAGTTGGAAGACACAGGAAAGTATCCCCAAATTGCAGATTTATCAATGGCTTTTATTTTGAAAATACTGCTGCACAACCTACAAATCCAGGTATCCAAAATGGTCAGTATAAAGCGGAAAGCTACCTGGGAAACAGAAATCATTTTGTTTTAGACAGACCATCCGAGACTCATGCAGACTATCTTTTGAGAACTGGACAGGTCGTAGATATTTCAGACACCATATACCCGAGGAACCCTGCCATGTATAGTGAAGAAGCTAGATTAAAGTCATTTCAGAACTGGCCAGACTATGCCCACTTGACCCCAAGAGAGTTAGCTAGTGCTGGACTCTACTACACAGGTATTGATGATCAAGTGCAGTGCTTTTGTTGTGGTGGAAAACTGAAAAATTGGGAACCTTGTGATCGTGCATGGTCAGAACACAGGCGACACTTTCCTAACTGCTTCTTTGTTCTGGGCCGGAATGTTAACATTCGAAGTGAATCTGATGTTGTGAGTTCTGATAGGAATTTCCCAAATTCAACAAATGTTCCAAGAAATCCAGCCATGGCAAATTATGAAGCACGGATCATTACTTTTGGGACGTGGATATACTCAGTTAACAAGGAGCAGCTTGCAAGAGCTGGATTTTATGCTTTAGGTAAACTTTCTTATAAAACCAGGCTAATAACTAAGTTTCCAACTATAGCAGTGCTCCTAAAAAGTAGATTCCTTTAGCCCCTTGAACTGGTAAATATTTAGGTGTAGGCTGGCATGATTATTTATATCAGTATTAATCTGCGAACCCTTATGTTGAATCTGCAATGTAACCGCTACATGTATGGGAGAAAGACAACCATATTGTGAGTTATGTTTACCTTTATGTGATTGTTTTTTGGAGAAGGATGACATGAAAAAGATGATAGATCTCCTTGATAGAAGAATGGGTCTAACAGTAACTCTAATTAATTGAGCAGTGTGCTCAGTACAAGTATTACATGCATTCTTTCTACACCTCATAAAAAAGAGTTAACATTAAAGAGTTTAGTTTGGCTGATATTAAAATTGATCTCTGCCTTTTGTATATAGACTGTATATTTGAAAGCTGTCCTGTATGATGCCTTCTTGCTTCAAATAAGCACTTCTCAAATGGACTGCTGCAAACTTGTCAGTTTGCTGACAAGTTGCTCTAAACCGTTAGTGTGATGGCTTCCAGGTGTATTCAGGAAAGTTATACCATTATATATCTGACCCATTTATTTTAGGATTGAGTAGTGCCAAAATGCAAAATACTAGTTATTTCAATATTTTATTTACATCGTCTCCTACAGCAATCTTGAAGGCTTGTTTAGTGTCCTGTAGCTATAACCTTAGAGAAACTTACTTTGTAATTTTGTTATGCTAAGTACTGTTAAAGTTTCCCAGTTTGAAAAAGTGTAGTATTGGTGGCCCCAAATGACACATTAGAAAGAAGGTAACAATTGTAATTTTTCACATAAAAATTGGGCAGTTTTATTTTCGCCTTCTGTAAAATACCTCAGATTGAATCAGTGAGTTTACTGTGTATTTCCTCTTCAAACAATCATGTCTGTTACTTAGATGTGAATTTGAATAGCTTTTAGAAATGATTAGTTTCATGGTGTTAAAGGGGGTATTTTTTGCATAAGCTTCTAATTGCACAAATACATGTATTTTTACTTGTGTCTTTTTTTAGGGGAAGGTGATAAAGTAAAATGCTTTCACTGTGGAGGAGGGCTAACTGATTGGAAGCCCAGTGAAGACCCTTGGGAACAACACGCTAAGTGGTATCCAGGGTAAGATATTTAAATGTTTATTCAGAAACAGGCAAGTTAGACACTGCAGTGGGAAAATCTTGAATAACTTTTCACCTCAACTATTTTTGCCTTTACCATGGCTTGCAATTCACACCAGTTTTATAAAAATGGGGTCACCTACTTTATAGAAAAAAAAAGCCCTAAGCCTTCTGTGGTGACCAAAGCATTCATTGCTTATGTGTTGTATCTGTGACATTCAGATGATTCTGTTTCTAAACACCAAATTGGGAATATATAGTTTTGTTGTTGGAAGTAGGCTCTTTTCACGATGGGCACAAGAGAGCCCTTGTTGCCAAGGATTTTCCCTAAGAACCCATCACACCCCCTATCAAATAGTACTGTATCTCACTGCTTCTAAGACATACCGTTCACATCTTCAAATTTTTGAAATGAGGACACATCTGGTACTGGGTCATAATTTAATTGGCAGTGGTGGTACATAAAATAATCACACTTCTTATAATCAATGGCATCTTAGAATGATAATGACATACTCTGTCTCTTTGCCATCTTGCTTCTTTAAAAATAAGGTATACATATATATAAGTGCTGTAGAATTTTTGGCCTGCAGAATAATACAACTTAAAATTTCAGAGCGATTGTTTGAAAATAAACTTTAACCTTAAAAAACCTTAAAAGGAAAGGTTGAAAGCCCAAAGAATTCCTTCAAAATGTACAGTCAGTTAATCCTCTAAATAAAATTTAACATGAACTATTTGAAAAAAATTTTAAATCTTAAGGCGATAATTTAATAACTTGCTTAAAAGTTGAAAGTTCTCAAGTTGGTATTTTTTGCCTCACTAAGATTAGCAAAGTAGCATAACAAAGGGAACTTTTTTTTTAACTTTAAAATGACAGTTGATAGAGAATTGGGTAACAGTTCATTTTGCAGCTTCTTAGAAATACCAAAAAGCAAGTTAATGGAATTAAGATCATAGAGATTATATCTTTCCTTATACTTTACTAACTTATCAGCTACCAAAGTTTAACCTTCTTTTAATTGTTTAGGTGTAAATACCTGTTAGAAGAGAAGGGACAAGAATATATAAGCAATATTCATTTAACCCATCCACCTGAGGACTCTATGGTAAGTCACGTATTGTAGAATATATATTTTTAAATATTTAATTTCTTTTGCAATGATTTCTTGGTGTAAAATTCACAGTATAGTATCTTAAATTACTAATGTATGGTGAGCTTTAAAGGGGAGATCTTGAAGAATGCTTGTTATTCTTAACCTGAAGCAAATTTATGAAAAGGGAATCACCATGTGCTGATTGATTTACCTATCACTGTAAACAGAAATGGGCTTGAAGAACTAAAATACTTAATCCCTCAGCTTTCTGAAATTAGACTTTTGTGTAATGTGTTTTATACTCATAAACAGTTGTAAACTTTTCATAGACAATATTTTAAATCTCAAAACCATGTCTAAATTGACGGTGCGGCCTGGAGTGGCCAAGGTACCACGTGGGAGTGGGAGGCCAGAGTTGCCATTATGGCCCTACCGTGAACTCTCTTGCCTCCATAAAGTTGTTTTATCTCCCTGAGCCTCAGCGTCTTGTCTATAAAGTGAATGGATTGGGTTAGATGATCTTTTAACTTCCTTCTAAGCTTCATCACGTTATGCCTCTTGTAAACCTTTGTGTGTTGAATTGGAATAAAGCCAATTTATAAATTCATGATTAGTGTAATTTTTCAAATTGAGGTAATTGCCTTCTACCAAAAAGAATTCTAACTTATAATCCATATTTCTATTTTAGGTAAGAACTGCTGAAAAAACACCATCATTAACTAAAAGAATTGGTAAATATGTTTATTAAAATAATTATACTCTTTATTTCATTGCCAATTTATTACAGTTGTTATTTATAGGGTGGAGACTAAAGCTTGTTCTTTCAAGGTAATCAAGGTATATTTATTTGAGATGAGATTGCTATAAATCTAAGAATTAATGAAGTACTTATAAATTTAAGCCAGATATTTATATATTAACATTCGTGTGACTAATGTAACACTGTACATTAATTGTACTAGAAAATTTTTAAATTACACTAAATCATATTAAATGATAAGTTATATAGTTATATATAATATAAAATTATACTAAAAAAATAAAAAACAAAATTTTAAGAAAGAACATTCCTATGGAGATTGGGCAGTTAGCTTTTCTAAATTCAGGAGCAGCAGCTGTAGGCTGTCCATTGTCATTTCTGTTAAAATCACAAGAGGAGGAGTTAAGTTTATTTTTGTCCCCGGTGCTTCTTGAGTTAGCCAGGATCATGAATCCAACACTCTGCCATCACTCTAATGTGCCATCACCATGATCAGCCCTACCTGCTTCCTTATCCCATGCCATCTTGGTGCCTCCCCCAGTTTCTTCACAGAGGGGTATGGTTTGGTGTACCTCCTGTTCCCTTATAGAGAGGTAGAGGTTTTTATCCCAAAGATTATTTACTCATCGTAAACCTCTTTAAAAACCAGAAAGATAACTATGTTAAGCAGAGCTGATACCATTATCCCCACATTTCAGATGAAGAAACAGAGTCAAGGAGGTTAAGCGACCTGCCCACAGATACGTTACAAATCATTAGTGGAACTAGGACTATAAACAGGGTCTTCTGAAACCTACATCACACTGTAGATCTCGTTCTCAACTTAGGCATCATGCTTCAAAAATAGTAAAAAGTTTAATTTAGAATATGTCTACTGATTCCCCACTCCTTATAGTGTCATCTATTTAGTATTTTAAGGGTTACAAGGTAAAACTATATATATGCATCAATATGCTTAAGAAGGAGAGCCACTTTGGGGTGCCTGGGTGGCTCAGTTGGTTAAGGCGACTGCCTTCGGCTCAGGTCTTGATCCTGGAGTCCCGGGATCGAGTCCCGCATCAGGCTCCCCGCTTGGCGGGGAGTCTGCTTCTCCCTCTGACCCTCTTCCTTCTTGTGCTCTCTATCTCTCATTCTCTCTCTCTCTCAAATAAATAAATAAAATCTTTAAAAAAAAAAAAGGAGAGCCACTTTGATAATGTTTGATACAGGTTTGTAATGGACATAAGTAATAAAGTTTAAGAAATCGTTTATTCCAGCCTATATTTTTGAAATTATCCACAAATGAAGATTCTATAACATTTCTTGATAGTAATTATCCTTACAGTGCATCCTGTACTTTTTATGACTAATGAGACTCTAGTTTAGGATTAATGTTTTAAAATTGAGATGTAATTCGTATAGCAAAAATTTCACCCTTATAAACTGTACACTTTAGTGGTTTTTGGTATATTCACAAGGTTGTGGAACCATCACTGCTATTTAATTGCAGAACATTATCATAATCCCTAAAAGATTTTAAATCCTATACCCATTAGCAGTCACTCCCCATTGCTGCCCCTTCACCCTCAGGTCCAGCCAGACAACTACCAATCTACTTCTGTCTCTCTGGATTTGCCTATTCTGGACATTTCATATGAATGGAATCATAATATGTGGCTTTGAAGTTCATCCATGTTGTGGTACTCCTATAGGAGTACTTCATTCTTTTTTTATGGTGGAAAAATTTTCCTTTGTATGGATAATACCACATTCTCTTTATCCATTCATCAGTTAGTTGATAGACATTTGGGTTTCTACTTTTTGGCTCTTATGAAGGATACTGATGCTGCTATGAACATTTGTGTGCAAATTTTTGTGTGGACATAAGTTTTTAATTCTCTTGAGTATGTATTTTGGCATGGAATTGCTGGGTCATGTAGTAACTCTACATTTAACCTTTTGATAAACGGGCCAGTTTTCCAACATGCTGCACCATTTTACATTCCCACTAGCAGTGTATAAGGTTTCCAGTTTGTTTCTCCACATCCTTGTTAATACTAGTTATTGTATGTCTTTTTTTTCTTAAGATTTTATTTATTTATTTGACAGAGAGGGAACACAAGCAGGGGGAGTGGGAGAGGGAGAGGGAGAAGCAGGCCTCCCGCATAGCAGGGAGCCCGATGCGGGGCTCAATCCCAGGACCCTGGGGTCATGACCTGAGCCAAAGGCAGATGCTTAACGACTGAACCACCCAGGCACCCCGTATGTATGTCCTTTTATTACAGCCATCTTAGTGGATGTAAAGTGGTATCTTATTGTGGTTTTGATTTGCATTTCCCGATGGCTAATGATGTCAGGCATCCTTTCATGTGCTTATTGGCCATTGGTATGTCTTCTTTGGAGAAATGTCCATTGCCTTTGCCCATTGTTTAGTTAGGTTATTTATCTTTTTGTTATTGAGTTATAAGAATTCTTTATATACTCTAGTTTTTTACATATACGTTCCATGTCAGGTACATGATTTGTAAATATTTTCACTTGTTCTTTTCACTTTTTTTTTTTTAAGATTTTATTTATTTATTTGACAGAGAGAGAGACAGCGCGAGAGAGAACACAAGCAGGGGGAGCGGGAGAGGGAGAAGCAGGCTTCCCACCGAGCAGGGAGCCCGATGCGGGGCTCGATCCCAGAACCCTGGGATCATGACCCTGAGCCAAAAGCAGATGCTTAATGACTGAGCCACCCAGGCGCCCCTCTTTTCACTTTCTTGCTGGTGTACCTTTGAAGTATATAAATTTTTAATTTTGATGAAATCCAGTTTATCTTATTTTTTGTTGCTTATGCTTTTAGTGTTACATCTAAGAAATCATTGCCTAATCCAAGGTCATTTATGTTTTCTTCTAAGAGTTTTATGGGGTATTATCTCTTACATTCAGGTCTTTGATCCATTTTGAGTTAATTTTTATATATGTGTAAGGTGGGGGCCATTTTAATTATTTTTCATGTGGATATCCTGTTGTCCCTGCTTTTGGTTTTTAGCAAGATAAGCTTGAGATACCTGCGGGATATCCAAGTAGGTGGGTCTTAAAACCTGGAACTCATATAAATAAGGGTAAAATTGTGGTGGTGGGGGAAGTATCCAGAGAGATTGTTAAAAAGGAGGCGATCGGGCACCTGGGTGGCTCAGTTGGTTAAGCGACTGCCTTCGGCTCAGGTCATGATCCCAGGGTCCTGGGATCGAGTCCCACATGGGGCTCCCTGCTCAGCGGGGAGTCTGCTTCTCCCTCTGACCCTCTTCCCTCTTGTGCTCTCTGTCTCTCATTCTCTCTCTTTCAAATAAATAAATAAAATCTTAAAAAAAAAAAAAAGACTTAAAAAGGAGGCGATCAGTGAGGGAATGGAAGGGAACCACCAGTGTCTAATCAGGTGAGCAGAAGGAGCCAGCGAAACAAGCTGGAAAAAAAAAAAAAAAACAAATAGTAGAACCAGGAAAGCGTGATGTCCAGCTGACCTCTGGACATCTCCACCTAGAAATCTCAAAAAGCAGCTCAAATTCAGCATTTCTAAAAATCACTCAGACGGGGCTCCTGGGTGGCTCAGTCGTTAGGCGTCTGCCTTCAGCTCAGGTCATGGTCCCAGGGTCCTGGGATCAAGCCCCGCATCAGGCTCCCTGCTCCATGGGAAGCCTGCTTCTCCCTCCCCCACTCCCCCTGCTTGTGTTCCTGCTCTCTCTGTCTCTCTCTGTCAAATAAATAAATAAAAATCTTTTAAAAAAAAAAATCACTTAGACTGAATCCAGTCCTGTTCTCCCCCCGCAAGTTGGTTAATGGCTCCACAGTTCACAAAGTCACCCAGTAATTTGAATCATTTTAAGCTCTTTGCTTTCCTTAATCCCTCTACATTTAATTAACCACCAGGTCTGATGAAGTCAACCTTTTTAATATTGTCTAAAATCCACTGGTTCTGCACTAGTTTCTGCCCTTATTTCTCATTCAGATGCTTTAGTAGTCTTATAAATGGTCTTTTATGTGCATTATAACCTCCCAACAGAATTTTTCTTTATCAAACAGAAATCTTAATTTACTTTCCTACTTCTTTTGTTACTTACCATGTAATATTTCTTATAATCAAATCCCTTTCCAACGGCTCTTTTTAAAAAACATTTATTGAAATATAATACACATACAATAAAATGTTTAAAATAGACTAATCTTAAGTATTCAGTTCAGTGAATTTTAACATACATTTATCTGTGTAGTCATCAGCCAAATCAAGATATAGAACGGGCAACTGTGTGGCTCAGTCAGTTAAGCATCTGCCTTCAGCTCAGGTCATGATCTCAGAGTCCTGGGATTGAGCCCCGCATCGGGCTCCCTGCCCAGCGGGGAGTCTGCTTCTCCCTCTCCCTCTGCCAATCCCCCTCCCGCTAGTGCTCTCTCTCAAATAAATAAAATCTTTAAGAAAAAAGATATAGAACATTTCCACCATGCCAGAAACTCCTTCAGGCCCCTTTCCCAGTCAACATCTACCCTAAGTTATGTTCTGACTTCTATTACCATAGATTAGTTTTGAACATCTTATAAATACAATCATATGGTATATTCTTTTGTCTCTGGCTCATCATTATGATGACTCTTTTGTTCATCAGGTCTGTGAGGTTCATTATGTACTGTGGCAGTAGTTCATTTTTCTTCTGCCTGTGTAGTGTTTGAATATACCACAGTTTACTTACCCATTCACCTGGTGATAGATGTTCGAGTTGTTTCCAGTTTGAGGCTGTTACAAATGGCACTGCTATGAATATTCTTGTGCATGTCTTTGGTGGATTTTTTTTTTTTTGGTGGACCTTTGTACTTATATTTAATACTCGAGTAGAATTGATGAATCAGAGGTTGTAAATAAGTCTCCTCTTTTAGCAGTTCCCTACATAACCTGTATTTCTACTTTGAGTAACATTACAGTGAATTTCTATTCATTTTGTTGCCTTATCTGGTTCACCCCCCCTTGGCTGCAGAAACTCAGTCTCAGAGATAGGAAACTCACACATTCAAGGTCACAGACTGTGAATTCCTCCTATTTCCCATGATTTTTCCAAAATAATTGCTAGGGACTTGGGAAAGATATCTACTCAAGTACTTAGGTTAGCTGTTAATGAGTACAGCTGATTTGAAAAAAGGTCAGATTTTTGAAGCACTTAACTTTTTCTTCGAATCAGCTTTACCTAATTTTTTACTATTTCTTTACCTAGTCTTTTACTATTTCTTCGGTCTTTAAAGCACCTAATCTCAGTTCATAGTGCCACAAAATAATACTGTATTTTCAATGATTATAAGATTCTGAAAGATTCTTCAGTGCTTAAATATTTCAAAATCTTCTTCCCAAAGTAGCTTTGATTGCTGGTTTGTTTTTTGTTTTTTTCTTGCTGCTTACCTTTTTCTTTTTAACTGTACTTTGCTGTTGAGTTGTATTAATGAAAATAATTGTTTAAACTCTTGTGTTCTTTTTCCTCACCAATTTTTATTTCAGATGATGCCATCTTCCAAAATCCTATGTTACAAGAAGCTATACGAATGGGATTTAGTTTCAAGGACATTAAGAAAATAATGGAGGAAAAAATTCAGACATCTGGGAGCAACTATAAATCACTTGAGATTCTGGTTTCAGATCTAGTGAGTGCTCAGAAAGACAATACACAAGATGAATCAAGCCAGACTTCATTGCAAAAAGGTATGCATGGCTGTTTTTAAAAAGCAAGAAACACCTAACAGTACTTCATTATGGTTAGTTTCTTATATGACTTTGTGACCCATTCATTTTTTTCCTTCTCATATCCCCCTTAGGGGATAAACATTTTTTTTTAAACTTTCTGTTAATAAAAAATTCACAAATACTCAAAAGTGGAGAAAACAGTACAATGAACCCTCATGTACCCATAAACCAGATTCAATAATTATCAACAATTTTTCAGTCTTGTTTCATTTCTTCTCCCAACTTTTTTTGCTATGGTATTTCAAAGAAAATTCCAGGCATCCCATATATCATTTACCTATAAATACTTTATTTTTTTTTAAAGATTTTATTTATTTGAGAGAGAGAGAAAGAGAGAGAGCACGAGAGGGAAGAGGGTCAGAGGGAAAAGCAGACTCCCTGTTGAGCAGGGAGCCCGATGCGGGACTCGATCCCAGGACTCCAGGATCATGAACTGAGCCGAAGGCAGTCGCTTAACCAACTGAGCCACCCAGGTGCCCTACCTATAAATACTTTAAATATACCTAACAGATAAGGATTTTTTTTAAACATAATCTTAATACTGTTGTGTTAAGCAGTAACTTAAACTGTGCTCAGATTGCTCTAACAGAATACCATAGACTTAAACAACAGACATTTATTTCTCACATTTCTGGGGGCTGGGAAGTCCAGGATCAAGGTGCTGGCAGATGTGGTTCCTCATGAGGACTCTCTTCCAGGCTTGCACATGGCTGCCTTCTCTCTGTGTCTTCACGTGGCCAAGAGAGAGCACTCTGGTGTCTCTTCCTCTTCATATAAATACACTGATTCCATGGGACATCTGGCTGGCTCAGTCAGTAGAGTATGTGACTCTTGATCTCGGGGTCGTGAGTTTGAGCCTCACGTTGGGCATAGAGTTTATTTTTTTTTAAGATTTTATTTATTTATTTGACAGAGACACAGCGAAAAAGGGAACACAAGCAGAGGGAGTGGGAGAGGGAGAAGTAGGCTTCCCACTGAGCAGGGAGCCCGATGCGGGGCTCCATCCCAGGACCCTGAGACCATGACCTGAGCCGAAGGCAGACACTCAGTGACTGAGCCACCCAGGCGCCCCTAGAGTTTACTTTAAAAATAAATACAGGGGCACCTGGCTCAGTCGGTAGAGCATGCGACTCTTGATCTTGGGGTTGTGAGTTTGAGCCCCACATTAGGTGTAGAGATTATGTAAAAATAAAATTTTTAAAATCAATAAAAATAAAAATACATAAAGAGAAAGAAAAAAAGAAATAAAAGAGATACTGATTCCATAATGAGCACATCCCACCCTTATGACCTCATATAAATTTAATTACCTCCCAAAGGGCCCATCTGTGAGTCCCATCACATTGGGAGTTTAGGGCTTCAACATAAGAATTTGGGGGGGGATACATTTATTCCATAATACACTGTTACCACATTTAACAGAATTACCAATAATTCCATAATATCATTTGAAAATCAGTTGGTTTTAATTTTCCCCATTGTCTTAAAACATTCTTAACAGTTGATTTGTCCTAATTGGTATCCAAGTAAGACCCACTGATTTAGTAATTTAATTTTATTTTTGTAATGATTTATTTATTTATTTTAGAGAGAGTGCAGGGGGGAAGGGACAGAGGGAGAGGGAAAGAGAGAATCTCAAGCAGACTCCCCCCGAGCGTGAAGCCCTTTGCAGGGCTTGATCCCTTGATCCTCATGACCTGAGCTGAAATCAGGGGTCGGATGCTGGGGTTCCTGGTAGCTTAGTTGGTTAAGCATCCAACTCTTGGTTTCAGCTCAGGTCATGATCTCATGGGTTGTGGGATCGGGCTCCACACTCGGTGGGGAGTCTGCTTGAGGATTTTCTCCCTCTGCCCCCCACCTTCTGTCTCTCTCTAGAACAAATAAGTCTTTTTAAAAAAAGGAAAAAAGAGTCGGCCACTTAACTGACTGAGCCACCCAGGCACCCCTGATTTATTTATTTTAAGTGTGGGTTTGTGTTTTAGTTTAGATAAAGAACAATGAAAGCTTTTATGATTGTGTGTGAAATCTGTAAGTTTTGTAGTTAAAATGGATTTAGAGTGTTCTGCAACTTTTCATGTGATATAAACCTATAAAAGCACCATATTACTAAATACAGCTTGAATGAGTGGCCCCCTGGTACTGTAAATCATACAGAGAAAGTGTATTAAACTTTTTTTTAAAGATTTTATTTATTTATTTGAGAGAGAGAATGAGATAGAGAGCACGAGATGGGGGAGGGTCAGAGGGAGAAGCAGACTCCCCGCCGAGCAGGGAGCCCGATGCAGGACTCAATCCCGGGACTCCAGGATCATGACCTGAGCCGAAGGCAGTCGCTTAACCAACTGAGCCACCCAGGCGCCCAATATTAAACTTTTTTTTTAAGTAGGCTCCACGCCCAAGTCAAGGCTTGGACTCACAACCCTGAGATCAAGAGTCTCATGGTCTATTGATTGAGCCAGCCAGGCACCCCTAAAAAGTATATTAAATAATGTGCAAGGAAGCATATAAACTCCTTTTAGGAAAAAAAGATAAAAAATATAAGTTCCTTCTTTCAGAATGAAAGCAACTCTAGTGTTTGATGGCAACGTCGAAGGTTAAAGAAAAGGTTTCAGGGGCACCTGGGTGGCTCAGTCGTTAAGCTTCTGCCTTCGGCCCGGGTCATGATCCCAGGGTCCTGGGATCGAGCTCTGCATCAGGCTCCCTGCTCAGCGGGAAGCCTGCTTCTCCCTCTCCCACTCCCCTTGCTTGTGTTCCCTCTCTTGCTATGTCTCTCTGTGTCAAATAAATAAAATCTTTAAAAAAAAAAAAAGATTTCAAACTGTGACTACATTTTGGGTACTGAGGTACACTGTTATAGTCATTGTTCTCTGAGCTCTTGACCACCTCTCCCAAAGTTTGAAAATTCTCCCTGTGCTAATAAATCTAAAAGTGTACTTTTTTTTTTTTTTTTTTTACATTAAAGACCGTTTTGGGGCACCTGGATGGCTCAGTTAGAAGAGCATGTGACTCTTAATCTCGGGGTTGAGTTCAAGCTCAACGTTGATGTAGAGCTTACTTAAAAAAAAATAAAAATTAAAAAATGAATAGACCCTTTTGATCTTTAAGTTATTTCAAATGCTTCTGAAACATTTAGATAATTACATCAGTCACAAAACAGTATAACAGTGATTTTTTTTTAAAGATTTTATTTATTTGAGAGAGAATGAGAGAGAGAGAGCACGGGAGGGAAGAGGGTCAGAGGGAGAAGCAGACTCCCTGCTGAGCAGGGAGCCCGATGCGGGACTCGATCCCAGGACTCCAGGATCATGACCTGAGCCGAAGGCAGTCGCTTAACCAACTGAGCCACCCAGGCGCCCACAACGACTCTTAATTCTATACAAAATAGAAGGCAGGCCTAACTGAGGTGAAGCAGGTGGAAGTTTTTAGAAAAACTACACTGTTATTGTTGCTTACTGAGCAATCCTAGATTCAGTACTAGCTTTATCCCAATGGCTGTCTGACAGAGAATAGCCCAGGAAATGGTCTTCTAAAAATAGTACCAAATAGTATCTTTCTTTTTAAAGATTACATAGTGTGCTGGGGCGCCTGGGTGGCTCAGTCAGTTAAGCATCCAACTCTTGATTTCAGCTCAGGGTCGATCTCAGAGTTGTGGGATCAAGCCCTGCATCGGGCTCTATGCTCAGTGGGGAGTCTGCTTGAGATTCTGTCTCCCTCTCCCTTTGCCCCTCCCCCTGCTCACACACTCTCTGTCTCTCAAATAAGTAAATAATTTAAAAAAAAAAGTTGGGGGTGCCTGGGTGGCTCAGATGGTTAAGCGTCTGCCTTCAGCTCAGGTAATGATCTCCAGGTCCTAGGATCTAGTTCCACATTGGGCTCCTAGCTCAGCAGGGGAGTCTGCCTCTCCCCCCGACTCGTGCTCTCTCTCTCTCTCAAATGAATAAATAAAATCTTAAAAAGATGGGGCGCCTGGGTGGCACAGTGGTTAAGCGTCTGACTCTTGATTTCGGCTCAGGTCATGATCTTAGGGTCATGGGATTGAGCTCCGCGTCAGGCTCTGCTCAGCGTGGAGTCTGCTTGTCCCTCTCCCTCTGTTCCTCCACCTGCTTATATACTCCCCCTCTCTCTTTCTCAAATTAATTATTTAAAAAAAGAAATTAGAAGGGGAAAGGTGCCATAGTAAAGGACGTAGAATCCAATAGTTACCCTAAGGCTTGAGTGAAATAAAATTGTCAGAGGTAAACTATTGGTCTCAGGAGGTAAAATCTGTGCCCAGAGCCTCACCTCACCTGTGCCCAGGCTGTACATAAGGTGGAAATAAGGTAAAAAAAGTTGATAACAGTGTTTGGTAGGCCAGACGTTTCATTCCACTGTGGTCTGTGAAATGGAATCAGAGCATCAGAACCAAAGTGAACCTGAAAGATCATATAATAACTTACATTACTTCAGTAAGAAAACTGAAGTATAGATGTGCTGTTGACAAAGATCACTCAGCTAGTTGGGAATAAAAATCAGGTTTCCTGACATGTGGTCCAGTGTTCCTCTTAATAAAATGTTTTAAGTGTACAGTTCAGTAGTATTAAGTACATTCACAGTTGTGCAACCAGTCTCCACAGATCTTTTTATCTACAGAACTGAAACTCTGTCCCCATGAAACAACACCTCCTCATTCCCCCTCCCCCCCAGCCCCTGACAATCACCATTCTGCTTTCTGTCTCTATAAACTTGACTCTTCTAGGTCCAGTGTTCGTTTTACTCATTGGAGCGTCACACCCAAAAGTCATGTGTGAATTTCTTGTTTTTCTCCTTTTTGCGGGGCATGAGCATGTACTTGATTCTGACTTTTTTGGTTAAATGCTTTCATATAATACAAATCAGTGTAGAGTTGCCAACCCTTCACTTCCGTTGTTCCCTCTGCCCCAGCTGCCTTTTCCCTGTCTGTGTACCTAGTCTCATTCCCCACTCCACCCCCAGTCCCCTAAATCCATCTTGTAAACTCATCCTTCAAGGCTCCACTTAGAGGTCATTCTTTGAAGCTTTCCCCAGGACCCACAGCAGAGTCCGGAGCTCCCTCTTCTCTACTTGTGCTGCTATGAGAGCATTTGTAACATTGTTTTAGAACGGTTTTCTGTCCTGCACATCAGACCAAGCTTCTTGAGGACAGGTGCTTTATCTTATCTCTGATTCAGTCCATGTTTGAGCTTATAGTTTTGATTATTAAACCATGAGGTTGCTTTTTAAGAAGAAAGAGATTAAATAATACTGTCCACCCCTGGTCAGGCATACTTCTCCAAAGCACACATCTCTCTCTCTCTCTCTCTCCCCCTCTCCCTCTCCAGGTTAATACCCTTTACTGGCCCCCAGGGCCCTCAGGATCAAGTCCAAACTCCTTTATGTGGGTTGCCAAATCTTTCATGACTGGGCCCCTGTAACCTTCTGTACCCTCATGTCGTGCTGTGTCCCTCCCCAGGCCTTACCCGTGCAATTACAGGCCTTGTTCTTTCTCTCCCCTTGGAGCCTGCCTATGCCATTTCCTCTGCCTGGAACATTCTTCTCCCACTGCCTCTGTTCCCTCAGGGTCCCCTCTCCATCTTTCCTAGTTAACTCCTCCTCATCCTTTAGGACCCAGTTTAAGTATAATTTCTTCCAGGAGGCCTTCTGTTTATGTGTGTGTGCACACTCACACGCTTCCTATGTTCTTCATAACACATTGTAATTACCTTTATCATTACACTCTATTGTAATTTCCTGTCTACTTGTGTTTCTTACTTGTTTATGAACAGTTAGGGGCCTGGGGCCTATGTATTTGTTAATTGTTGTATTTCTAGTTCCTAGAACCTAGTTAAGTGTTCAGTAAATATTTGTTGAACAAAACTCAACGACTGTTTCCCAAACTTGTTTTCAAAACAGTGTTCCCAAGGGGACGCCTGGGTGGCTCAGATGGTTAAGCGTCTGCCTTCGGCTCAGGTCATGAACCTGGGATCCTGGGATCCAGCCCCGCATCGGGCTCCCTGCTCGGCTGGGAGCCTGCTTCTCCCTCTCCCTCTGCCTCTCCCCCTGTTTGTGCTCTGTCTCAAATGAATAAATAAAATCTTTAAAAAAAAAAAAAGGTGGCGCCTGCATGGCTCAGTCGTTAAGCGTCTGCCTTCGGCTCAGGTCATGATCCCAGGGTCCTGGGATCGAGCCCCACATCGGGCTCCCTGCTCCTTGGGAAGCCTGTTCTCCCTCTCCCACGCCCCCTGCCTGTGTTCCCTCTCTCGTTGTGCCTCTCTCTGTCAAATAAATAAATAAAACCTTTAAAAAAACAACAACAACAAAAAACAGTGTTCCCCAAGATGTTAAAAGGGATGCCGTGAAGAGGGAACAAAAAAAAGGGGGGGGAGGAGCTCTGTAGTTAAACAGGGCCATGCATTGTGACTTTCTAAGAGGGGACATAGACTGTACTGTACTGACCTGTACTTCATAGCATTGGTTCCCCAGCCTGTGTGTGCAATCCCAAAAATTGTCGTTGTGTAAAACCGTATCTTCTTTATTTTGCATACTTTAATTTCAGAACAAAATAAAAAAAAACAACCCCGGAAATTTTAGATTTAGTTAATGGGGCCTAGCAATCTATCGTTTAAAAAAATGCCCCAAGTGCGCCTGAGTTGCTCAGTTAAGCGTCCAACTCTTGATTTTGACTCAGGTCATGATCTCATGGGTCCTGTGATGAAGCCCCCCCCCCCCCGGAGGGGCTCCCCACTCACTGGGGAGTCTGCTTGAAGATTCTCTCCTGCTGCCCCTCCCCCCCCATCTCAGAAAAAGATAGAGAAATCTTTTTTAAAAAAATGCCCCAACTGATTCCCATGTGAGGCCACATTTGGAAACCACTGGTCTACAAAGATTATAGATATGTAATGCCTTTAGAATAATGCCCGGCACGTAGTAGTAAGTACTGTGTTACTGTTAACTGCTGCCATTGTTGATGTTGTTGTTATTATAGTTCTTTTTTTGTGGAGCCCAACGCAGGGCTTAAACTCACAACCGTGAGATGGAGACCTGAGCTGAGATCAAGAGTCAGACACTTAACCGACTGAGCCACCCAGGCACCTCTGTCATCATAGTTCTGTTTGACCATGAAACACATTTTTGTGACATGTTTGTTAACACTTCACAAAACCTAGTTTGGGAAAGGCTGAATTTAGCAAGCACTTTAGTGCTACCTATATGCTGACGTCACCCAAATCTCTGTTTCTAGCCCTAACTTCTCCTGACCTCAAGATGTGACTATCCAATGACATTTGTATACAGATACCCTGCAAACACCTCAAAAACAACTTGAAAAATGCCAAACCAGTAGCTCTTTCTATATTTCCTTTTGGCATCACCATCCCCTTGTCAGCCACACTAGAAATCTTAAAATCAACTCTGTTTCCTCTTTTTTCCCTACCCCTCACATGTACTCAGGCATCAACTCCTAGTAGTCCAAACCAGTAGCTCTTTCTATATTTCCTTTTGGCATCACCATCCCCTTGTCAGCCACACTAGAAATCTTAAAATCAACTCTGTTTCCTCTTTTTTCCCTACCCCTCACATGTACTCAGGCACCAACTCCTAGTAGTCCCACTTCAGAAGTGTCCCTCAGATCCATCCCTCCATTTCTGGAGTAAGTCACGCCCTTTCCATGTGTCACTTCTTTTTACCTAACCCTGGCTTCTGTGCCTGGCAAGTTGCCGGCCATGTTTAAATGTCACTCCTCCATTTCCCCCATCCCCCCACCTTGCAGCTGCCAACCTGAGCTTTTCCCAGCTCATCTGAGCAGAAGAACTCGTTCTTTCATCTCGTCCCCGAACACTTTGTACATAACTTTATTATAGCACTTACCACTTTGTACTTTGTGCTTCCCTCCATAGCCTCAGCTCATGTCCTTCTCTCCTCTAGCCTGCGAGCCGCTTAAGAGCAGGTGTCATGTGTGAGTCATCCTGTCTCCGCGCCCTTGATTAGCGCCTGGCACATAGTAGGGGTTCGTGTTGTTTCAGTACATTTCAACAACTAAGAAAGTCAAAAATTAACACATTTCTTTTCTTTTTGTGCAGAGATTAGTGCTGAAGAGCAGCTAAGGCTCCTGCAAGAGGAGAAGCTTTGCAAAATCTGTATGGATAGAAATATTGCTGTGGTTTTCATTCCTTGTGGACATCTGGTCACTTGTAAACAATGTGCTGAAGCAGTTGACAAATGTCCCATGTGCTACACAGTCATTACTTTCAAGCAAAAAATTTTTATGTCTTAATCTAACTCTACAGTTAGGCGCATTATGTTCTTCTCATTACCCTGATTGAGTGTGTGATGTGAACTGACTTTAAGTAATCAGCATTGAATGCCATTAGCATTTGCTACCAAGTAGACAAAATGTAAACTACAGTGTTCTAGTTCGTAATCTAAAATTTGAATTTCAGGATTTTGGGGGATATTAGCTATGTTGTATATCTTCTTTTTTTTTTACCGTTATTTAATTGAAATCTAGACTAAGAAGCATATTGTAACTGATCACAATGTGTATTTGTAGTACACTAACTTAGTTTCTAAGTGTAAGTGAATTAATCAACTGAATTTTTCATTCTTTTCATATAGGCTTAACAAATGGAGCATTCTGTGTAAACGTGGAGATTAGTTAATCTCCCCAATCACATAATTTGTTTTGTGTGAAAAGGAATGAACTGTTCCACGCTGGTGGAAAGATACAGATTATTTTTAGATGTTTGTCTTTGTGTTTTAGAATTTTGTCCATTCTCTTTTAAAATTATACACACGTGCTTGGGTGGGTGATTGTAAAAAATGATTTTGCCTTTGTTAAAAGGGTATTTAAGGATAGAATACCATCTAGCCAACATGTACTGACATGGAAAGATGTCAAAGATATATTGAGTGTAAACTGAAGTGGCAAAACACTGTGTATAGAATGAGTCAGATGAAGGTGTGTGTGTTTTGTATATGTATAGAACAAAAGATTTGGACGGATAAAGCACCAAACTGTTAAATGTGGTTTCTCTTGGGTGGGGGCGGTAAGGCCCAGAGGGGGGTTGCAGGGGCCTTTCACTTTCTACTTTTTCATTTTGTTCTGTTTGGATTTTTTATAAGTATGTATTACTTTTGTAATCAGAATTTTTAGAAAGTATTTTACTGATTTAAAGGCTTAGGCATGTTCAAACGCCTGCAAAACTACTTATTGCTCAGCTTTAGTTTTTCTAATCCAAGAAGGCAGAGCAGTTAACCTTTTTGGTGCCAATGTGAAATTTAAATGTTTTTATGTTTTTCCTGCTTTGTGGATGAAAAATATTTCTGAGTGGTAGTTTTCTGACAGGTAGACCATGTCTTCTCTTGTTTCAAAATAAATATTCCTGATTTTGTAAAATGAAATATAAAATATGTCTCAGATCTTCCAATTAATTAGTAAGGATTCATCTTTAATCCTTGCTAGTTTAAGCCTGCCTAAGTCACTTTACTAAAAGATCTTTGTTAACCCAGTATTTTAACCATCTGTCAGCTTATGTAGGAAAAAGTAGAAGCATGTTTGTACACTGCTCGTAGTTTTAGGGACAGCTTTTCCATGTTGAGCTTCTCATATCATCTCGTATTTTAAAGTTTCGTGTGCGTTTTTACTGTTAGGATAATTAAGATGTATATAGGACAAAATGTCAAGTCTTTACCTAAATTGTTTTGTTTCCTTGACTGGTAGTAGTAGTAGATGCTTCTGAAATAAATATTCTCTCAAGATCCTTAAAATCTCTTGGAAATTACAAAATATTGACAAGAAAACGAGAATACTTGTTTAAATATTAAAAAGAAAATAAAACTTGAATAAAAGTCAATAGAGATAAAAAATAAGTTTAGAAGTGCTTCATACAACACCCAGGGTTTGCTTTACAAGATTCTTAAACTGACCTGTCGTAGAGGTGAATGAGGCATTTTACTGCGGAGAAACGTTTGAGAGTGAAACTTAAAAATTCTATTTTCATCGTATTTTCTAAGAGAAAGTATTGTCAAGTTCTCGTCACCTCTGTGGATGACTATTTTAAGTGACAGTCATTTAAAGCATTGCAAATTTAAATGAGAACTTTTTAAATTAAATAATGACTGCCCAGGGGTCTTTGTTTTATCGTGTAAACTCGCAGCTCTTTACCTTTGCACTTCCACTTAGGTTTAATTAAATGTTCATTAAGTTAAATTTTACATATATAGTCTAAGCTTTGAATTTAAAGGGGAGAAAAGTGTTAAAGATTCTTAAATGTGTTTTCCAGAACACATCAGCTCCAAGTCAGGTAGTTAGTTCAATCTAGTTGTTGGCCAAGGACTGAATTGTTTTAACATAAGGCTTTTCCTGTTCTGGGAGCCTCAGTTCATTAAAACTCTTCTTTTAAAACTTGTATGTTTAGAGTTAAGAAAGACCTTTTCTCTCCCCATGAGTTGTGAAATGTAATGCATGAAGCTGATGTGGCTAACAAGTTTATTTTAAGAATTGTTTAGAAATGCTGTTGCTTCAGGTTCTGAAATCACTCAGCACTCCAACTTCTAATCACATTTTTTTTTAAGACTTACCAATGTTTGTCTGTGTTCTCACTATAAAAAGCACTGGATCCCTTCCATCTAGTTGTGCAAAAAATGATTACTTGCAAGGTCAAAAATATAACGAGATCCAAATCTGCGCCTCCCCCTTTCCCAGAATAGTTCTCCGTATCTACATGTAGACATTCCTTTTCTGTTAGAAAGTTCACTCTAAAGATTTTGAAGTCACCACCTATTTTACTACATTTTAGTTCATGCGAAGAGTCAGGTTGTTTGGTACTAAGTAGTTCTCTTTATTCATAATAATTTGGTGTGCTGATCAAAAGCCTTGTTTTAATTTTTGAAAAATGGGTTTCATGTTTATAAAGTAAACTCCAGTATATTAATTAACGGCTTTGTATTGCCTTTCCTGCTAGGTTCGTTCTTAGTTGTTTTTTTTTCCCCTTTGGTTAAGGGCTAAGATGGGGTAGCGTGGGTGTGATGGGTGTATATAATGTGATTTGGCCCTGCGTAACTATGATCTTTTGTTTTTGTGGTTATATTATTTAAATTTTGGTAGGTTTTTTTTTTTCCTGTTTTGAGTGGATAAAACTGGTATTTTGAACTCTCTGAATGGAGACTACCACCACAGCATTAGGGGCGTGTATTGTACTCTTTAAGCCCAAATCATTGTTTTATTTCCTGATTCCCCAGGGGATGAATATGAGGGGAAAGGGTGGGGGAGTGGGAGAAATGGGGTACGTTTTTCATTTCCATTAGAGAAATAAGAAAACAGGAGGGGATAGTTGACAGATGTAGTTATTTTTAGCCAAGTCTGTTTTAAAAAAGAGAGCTGTTTCTTCATCTCTGACATAAGAGTAATACCTATCTTACAACATCAGGAGAGTTCAGGGAGACCCTGGATGTCACATACTTGCTACAGATGTTCATTCCCTTCCCAGCACACACTCTCACCCTCCAGGGGTTTGCCTTGACTCTGGAAATTTGGGCTAAAACTTAGATGATAACTCTTTCAGTGACTCTTACTCATCTTTTTTGGAGTTTCTCATAGTTAAGATGTAAATTATAATAAATAGGTCAGGTCCTTAAAAATATTTAAGTTCTGTTTTAAAAAATCTGGAAAAAAAAAACTTCTTATCGAATTCGGGTGAGCTTTCCTAATAGGAACAGTTGGCTTATTCCCACTTTCATTATCAGTGTCAATTTGACTCTTAATCACTTAGCACAATGTGAATTTCACTAGCGGCATACTAGAATCCTAGAGTGTCGGAGCTAGAAGTGACCTTAGTATCTGATTCTTCCCCCTCATTTTACAGGTGAGACAACTGAGGCTCAAAGGTGAAGTGATTTATTCAAAGCTATCTAGCTAATTAGTGGCAGCCCAGACTGGGACATAGTTTGAAGGTGAAAAACTTCAAGTTACCTCTCCTGGGAGGTCTCAAATGTTTATTTTTTCAACTATTCTTTCTTTTATACCATAACTTTCACTACATATTAAATGACACTTTATGACTAATACAATAGGACAATCTTAAATACGTATATCTTCAAATTGTACAATACTACATTAATATTTTGGGTGGTAAGATTGTATTTTGAAGACTAAAGTTTGCAAATATGCAGAGGTTTTTTTGGCATTTCCTACATTCTTATTGTGTGTCATTAATACAACATTTAAAATTACTATATAAGTATATTTTGTCATTTTCTCTATACTTAGTAACAAATTTGCATTTTCGATTTGATGTACTAAAGGCTTTAATGTAATTTTTGTTAGAAGATTTTGCATTTTTTCATTACTGTTATATTTAATCTGACAGAATGACGGATTCTTATGTCATTGTATTAGTGTTGTGAATAATCGTGAAATGTTTTCAGATAGAGTGCTATATTTGTGAATATAATTTTATGACTTTTTTCATTTAGTAGAAACCTTTCCATCACTATGGAAAACAAAGAAAATTGCTTTCCACTGTACAATCTGGCAGTCATCATAGATTAAAGCTTATTTTTCTGTGAATAAAACTTATTCAATAAAGTACTATTCTTTAAAATGATATCTTACTACTTTGTATTTATTTTACTTTCTCAGAAAAAATAAAATAGCCCTCGTAAAAATACTAAAATGAAACCTAAATATATTTTCTGCCATTGGGCCAGGCATTAAGGTACACATCAAGTCATGTCCTGTTAAAAGAAAAAAGACATCTGTTTTCATTTTTTTTTAAAGATTTTATTTATTTATTTGAGAGAGAAAATGAGATAGAGCATGAGAAGGGGGGGGTCAGAGGGAGAAGCAGACTCCCCGCCGAGCAGGGAGCCTGATGCGGGACTCGATCCCGTGACTCCAGGATCATGACTGAGCCGAAGGCAGTCGCCCAACCAACTGTGCCACCCAGGCGCCCTGTTTGCATATTAATTTGTAGAATTCTGTAAGTGCATGAAAAACCTGTTTTTAAAATGTATAAAAATATGACCCATAATAACACCCTCTCCCGACAAAGATTGGCCCGTTTCTCCCAAGAGATAATATGGTCACTGTAACAAATCTTGAGCAAGCCATTTAAATGCAGTCTACCTTTCTTAACATGTCAACTACACTTTCAGTGAATATTGAGAAAGATGTGAATTTTCAAAGCTTTTTCTTAAAGTTCAAGCCCCAGAGAGGGCACCAAAAAAAAAAATTTTTTTTTAAAGATTTTATTTATTTATTTGAAAGAGAGAATGAGAGAGAGAGCACATGAGAGCAGGGAGGGTCAGAGGGAGAGGCAGACTCCCTGCCGAGCAGGGAGCCTGATGTGGGACTCGATCCGGGGACTTCAGGATCATGATCTGAGCTGAAGGCAGCTGCTTAACCAACTGAGCCACCGGGCGCCCCACCAAAAAAATTTTTTTAAAAAGCTTTCTCTTATGGAAGTTTTCAAACTTACACAAAAGTAGAAAGGAAAGAGCTAACCCCATGATATTCCTCATTCAGCTTCAATAAATAACCTTTAGCCCATCTTGTTTCATCTGGGATTTCCCCCCTTCCCTCCCCTTTTTTGCTTGCATATTCTAGAACAAATCCTAGGCATTGTGTCATTTCTTCTGTAATTACCCTGTTATGTACCTATACCAGATTAGAACACTTTTTTTTACAAAAATTGAATTTTTAACTCGCTTCTGTTGCTGAATTTTAATGGACATCTGAATAAGAATTAAAGTCAACTATTTGAAGATTAGGGTAAATAAACCTCCTCAGAACTGGTATTTAAAAATACTTTCAAACTATGTTCTTGGGGTGCCCTGGCTGGCTCAGTCAGTACAGCATGCGACTCTTGATCTTGGAGTTGAGTTCGAGCCCCATGTTGGGTGTAGAGATTACTTAAAATCTTAAAAAAAAAAAAAAAGAAAAAACCTATGTATTCACTATGTCATTTGTAGTTTGTTTATAGATTATAGAACAAATGTGGTACTTATTATTTTTTTAAGATTTTTTTATTTGAGAGAGAGAGAGAATGCGAGATAGCACGAGAGGGAAGAGGGTCAGAGGGAGAAGCAGACTCCCCGTTGAGCAGGGAGCCCGATGTGGGACTCGATCCCGGGACTCCAGGATCATGACCTGAGCCAAAGGCAGTCGCTTAACCAACTGAGCCACCCAGGCGTCCCAAAATGTGGTACTTACTAAAAGTTAGTAGGCTAACCTGGCTGAGTCAGTCGGTAGAGCATGTGACTCTTGATTTTGAGGTCCTGAATTCAAGCCTCACACTGGACACAGCGTTTACTTAATTTAAAAAAGGGGGCACCTGGGTGGCTCATTCGGTTAAGCGTCCTCGGCTCAGTTCATTATCTCATGGTCCTAGGATCAAACCCCACTTAGGGCTCTGCCCTCAGCAGGGTGTCTGCTTCCTCTCCCTTTGCCCCTCCTCCCTGCTCATTTTCTCTCTCTCTCTCAAATAAATAAAATCTAAAAAATATATATGAGTAGGCTAACTGCATGGTGAATGGATACCTTGTTCTCAAAGTGTGGTCCTGGGACCCCAGCAGCATCTGCATCAGCTAGGAACTTAGAAATGCAAATTATTGGGCCCCATCTCAAACCTACTGAATCAGAAACTCTGGGGCTTAACGCAGCAATCTGTTTTAACAGGCCCTCTAAGTGGTTCTGATGCAGGCTGAAGTTTGAAAACCCCTGGGGCATGGTAAAGGGTCTGAATTCAGAAAGAACTAAATGGCTGAAACCTATAAATTAAACTGATAAGCTCCCTGCAAATGACTGTCATCCTCACCTTTCTTTTCCTTATAACGTATTGCTGATCCAGTCCTGTATTTTCTCCTGTTATCAAAACACAAAGACATAAAATACAACATCCTGAGAGTCCCTTCTGATTCTACTTTTCAACAAAACTTTCTTGCATAGAGTACCCTTTGAATTTTTTTTAAAGTTTCTTTTGTTTTTGTTTTTGTTTTAAGATTTTATTTATTTGACAGAGAGAGACACAGTGAGAGAGGGAACACAAGCAGGCGGAGTGGGAGAGGGAGAAGCAGGCCTCCTGCAGAGCAGGGAGCCCGATGCGGAACTCGATCCCAGGACCCTGGGATCATGACCTGAGCCAGAGGGAGACGCTTAACGACTGAGCCACCCAGGCGCCCCGACCCTTTGAATTTTTATGAGTATAAATCTTTAGCCCTTTCACTGCTAAATTCATAATAGCCCCACATTGCCCATGCCATTAAACTAACCTCCAGTCAAGCAATGAAAGAGTTAAATATTTGAAGATGCACTCACAAGTGCTAGTGTGACAGGAATCAGTTGAAATTGTACAGAACAGATCTGCACTTTTAGAAAGAGCCAAAGCTTCAGTGAAATGTGAGGAGTCAATCTACAATGATAGAATGTAAGAGTTGGAAGCCTCTGTAATTCATAATAAATAGCAGCTCAATTCTTTTTTCCTGTAGTGGTGTTAGGTCTCTAAAGGCCTTCAGAGTTGCAAAAATCCACACTTACCAATCACTATAGGTCTCTTTAACTGTAACCAAAATTAAAATCTTAAAGCTAGATGAAAGTCGGTGATTTTCTTTTCTGTTCTATTCCTGCAAACCACTAATTTGCTTATAGCAAATACTTACATAAACTGGCCATTGGGCTTTGAATAGATTTGGTCTGCTGACAGGTTTTTTTTTCCCCCCAATCTTACTGTTTAATTTGAGATTTCCAAGACCATATATTCACCATAATTAATGACAACAGCATAAAAAATATTTTGTATGGGCCGATACTTGTTAACTTTAGCTTAGGAATAAATATTGGAAGGATACTGGTTCAAAACAAATAAGGAATAAAAATCTAAGAGAAACCAAACTTTGATCATTATTTTCCCCTGTCAGTTTCCCAGAGGAATTTAAATTTGGAGAAAAAAAAAACACAACTAGAGTATAATTAATTGAGGTAAGGGTATTTAAGCAATGATCCTGCTTCAAAGTCTAATTTTTGTTTCGATAAACTTTACTAAAGATATATTTTACAGGGGCACCTGGCTGGCTCAGTCAGAAGAACATGTTACTCTTGATATCGGGGCCATGAGTTGGAGCCCTACACTGGATGTAGAGATCACTTAAATAAAACAAACAAAGAGATACATTTTGGTGGGCACCTGTGTGGTTCAGTTGGTTAAACATCTGCCTTCAGCTCAGGTCATGATCCCAGGGTCCTGGGATGGAGCCCCGCATCGGGCTCCCGGCTCAGCGGGAAGCCTGCTTCTCCCTCTCCCTCTGCCGCTCCACCAGCTTGTGCGCTCTGTCAGATAAATAAATAAAATCTTTTTTTAAAAAAGGATATGTATTTTAAAAAGATATATTTTACGGTAGTCTCCCCTTATCTAGTTCCCTTTCCAGGGTTTCAGTTACCTGTGGTCAACCGTGGTCCCGAAACAGGATTCTCTTTCTGATGATCGTCAGAAGGTCGGTAGTTACGTCACCACGCTGACGTCATTCCCCTCACGTTGTCTCATCACGTAGACCTGCTATCATCTCCCATCCTCACAAGAAGGGTGAGTACAGTACAATAAGATATTTTGAGGGAGACCACGTTCACATAACTTTCATTGCAGTATATTATAATTGTTCTACTTTATCATTGTTAATTTCTTACTGTGCCTAGATTATAAATTAAACTTTATCATAGGTATGTAGCTATAGGAGAAAACATAGCCTATATAGGGTTTGGTACTATCCACAGTTTCAAGCATCCACTGGGGGTCTTGGGACATATCCCACACAGATAAGGGGGGACTGCTGTCCCTACAAAATTCTAGATGTCCATTTGTTACATAAACTTTTGAGAGTTATTTTTAAGTCTGTGCATTGTATTTCTTTAATTTTTTCCATGACCAGGGACTAGGGATTTCTTTTTAATTACATTAGCTTATGCAAGGGGCTTTGCATTTTTGGCTAAAGCATCAAAAATGTATTTTCTCATTAAATACTGGAATTTTGTTTGGCAATGATTAGGCTCTGCTTCTGCCAGATTACTGACAACCGTATTGAGGAAAACAGAACACATGAGTATGTTCATGAACAGTTACTGATGTTTCAGAGGAACTTATTTTTCCCCCCCAGAGGAACTTATATTTAAAGCAAAAATATCCCAATTCTCCCCCCATTAAATTAATCTGAAATGGAGAAAAACTTACTAAACATCATTTTATTTTTCATTAAAGAAACATTGTGCATGGATTTCCTAGTAGAAATTTAACAAAGACCTGTTAATCATTAAGAGAATGACCTAACTTGTCTGGAAAAACCTGTTTTTCTTTCAACTAGGTTTTGTTTGTTTGTTTGTTTGTCATTTGATTATTAAAAAGAATGTACTCTACTTATACCTTTCTTGGTTTCCCACTATAAACTTTTTGTAGACATTATATTCTTATGTGATATATAAGGATTAAGTAAAAAGACCTATGCTAAGTACAAGTTCTAAAGCAAGATTTGGTTAGTTATACAAAATAAAATGTAACAAAAATATTAATACATGGGGATAAGAATCCCCCCTCCACCTACCTCGGAGGATCGGAGGATCGGAGGATCAGAGGACCGTTGCAAGGATCACATGAATAAATGCACATGAAAGACCTTCAAAAAGTATAAACCTTCTATATAAGCCCAAGCAATCACTCCTCTAATTAGAGTTTACTGCACTAATTATGGGTCAGTTTTACACAGAATGAAACAGTTCTGGAGCCAGTATCTGATTAATCGGGGATATACAGGATGAAATCCATTTATACAGTTTTTGGCCATTTCCATGACTCTCAAAAACCTTTATATATATTATCTCTATGTCTTCCACTCTCTACATGGTTACTCTTTGTGTTTACATCAGAAGTATATGGGTAGGGAGCCTGGGTGGCTCAGTTGGTTAAGCGACTGCCTTCGGCTCAGGTCATGATCCTGGAGTCCCAGGATCGAGTCCCACATTGGGCTTCCTGCTCAGCAGGGAGTCTGCTTCACCCTCTGACCCTCTTCCCTCTCGTGCTTTCTATCTCTCATTCTCTCTCTCTCTCAAATAAATAAATAAAATCTTTAAAAAAAAAAAAAAAGAAGTATATGGGTAATGGCACAGAGATAATTGGAGAAATTGTTGCTGTGTGCAATGGTGGAAATTGTATTCATAAACCCTGCCATTTGAGTGGCTCTCAAATAGATTTACTTGGGCAGTCAGGTCAGCTCTATTTTCTAACATGTGAAAATAAGAATACATAAACCAGATTAAATTTAGGGACAATAAAATAATTAGTCTGGTATTCTCACACTACACCATTGTGTCTCTCATTCATTATATTCCTAGCATCTCTGTAATTTACAGCTGAGGAACCCCAGACATAAAGGTTATGTGACTCACCTAAATCATATGGTGAATCACCAGTTAAGCTGTTCTTATAGGCAGTGAGAATGTTTTTAGCTAATTTTTGGCATGAATTAGCTAGACTGGCTGCCTCACTGTCTGAACTTAGAGTATATATGTCCAAATCCAGGCTCTGTTTTGGATCGCAAGACCTGGCTGGCCATATGATACCAAACCACAAGACCAAATAGAAGCAATAAATAGGTGTATGGAGTCCTTAGCATATCTACTCAACTAGAATTGCAAAATTAATTCTGAAAAACCCAAATTTATATTTCTTTCTTTTTAATTTTTCTTTTGAAGTAAGGTCTGTGCTCAGTGTGGGGCTTGAACTCACGAGCCTGAGATCAAGAGTCACATGCTCTACCGACTGAACCAGCCAGGTGCCTCCAAAATTTATGTTTCCGATCTCAAGGATTTGGAAGTGGGAAAGAACTTTTCACTACATTGCCAAGGCAAACCTTGGAGGTCAGGAACCATGTCTTCCTAATCACTGTGTTTGCAATGACTTACCATGCTGTCTAGTCCATTAATAAGCACAGAGTTATTTTTTTCAGTACATAGATGTATAAGTGAAGGAATGAAGAAATTAATAAATGAACAGAGTGGGAAAACCTCATCTAAAAGTTGTGCATTGACAAATATAATACAATTTAGAATTCAGGCTGATTTTCTACAACGTTCATCCCTTTTCATGAACAAATGTCAAACACCTGCTATGTGCCAGGCTCTGTGCTAGATGCTAGGGGGTCCGTTCTGTCACAGACCACTGAAGGGCAATAGGAACTCTCTAATTCAAACTGTTTGGGGGAGGGTCTCGGGGAGACTGTTCTGAAGGAGGGGACCTTGAAGTAGTCAAGGAGGTGGAGAAAGGGATTTTTGCTAGGAGAGAAGCATGTGCAGAGCTTAGAATCAACAAAGTCTGACACGTCTGAAGAACTAAAAATGGGGGTTTTGAATGAGAGGTTCGAGGGCATCTTTTTTTTTAAGATTTTATTTATTTATTTGAGAGAGAGGGAGCACGAGCCGGGTGAGGGCCAGGGGGAGAAACAGACTCCCCACCAAGCAGGGAGCCCGACGTGGGGCTAGATCCTGGCACTCCAGGATCATGACCTGAGCCGAAGGCAGACGCTTCACCAAGTGAGCCACCCAGGCGCCCCATACGAGGGCATTTATTGCAAATTCTCAAGGGCTCTTTATGTGCACTAGGTCTCCTTGGGTACACATTTCATCTCTCCCCCTACAGGTGAGAGAAATTCAAGCTGGTATGTGATGGGTTTTGAATTTCTGAGCAGGAAACTTGTAAAGTTATTTTCTAAAGTAGGTTTTGTGAGGTGTGTTGGGGGATAAGGGAAAAGATATTCATTTACCAGGCAACCATCACCTCCAACCATCATCACCTTTGCTGGGGCTGGATAGAATATATGAGTTTCACATAGGCACCCTTTTATTTGAAATATATATTCAAATTAAGCCACCTTGTTTAATGAGTTAACTGAAACCTTGTTTCACTTCATTGCTGGCCTCCACCAATGTCTCTTAATCCTGTTAAATCATACCAACAGTGTGTATTGAGTGCTTTCAGTGTACTCAGAAATTCTGGGAGGTAGTGATAGCAGAAAATAAGACCCAGGCTTGGCCCTCCTGGAGTTTACAGTCTTGTTGGCAAAAGGAGATTTACACATTCATCATTCACAAGATATTCCCCCATTCCAAACATACTACATGGGTCTTTGGTAACCACTGTGTTGTTTAACTCAGAATATCAAAGGAGCAAAAGAATGTAAATACAGTGTAATACAGTGCTAGATTGTGTGTTATAGACTATCATTATGGTAGGAACACAGAAGGACAAATGAGGGTGTGAACCAATAATTAGAGTAGGCTTCATGAAATTGGTGCGACCAAAGCTAAAGGATCTGAGATTGTTGAAGGTCATTCCAGATACTAGAACTTTATGATTGTATATGACACCTTTGTTGTTTTGTTTTGTGTTGTTTTGTTTTGTATGCAAGGTTAATGATGGAGGACAAAAGGACCCACTTGGGCTGTTATGCTATATGGGCTTATCTGTGGTTTCTGGCATGTGTCTTGAATAATATTTTAATATATTTCCACACATTCCATTAAATAATAACTCTTTGAACAGCATTCTATCTTAAAAAGAATTCAGCCTCCCTTGCATCCAAACAAAGAAGCCAAAATTTGATGCCTGGGTGGTTCAGTCGGTTAAGCGTCTGCCTTCAGCTCAGGTCATGATCTCAGGGTCCTGGGATCGAGCCCCACATCCCCCACATTGGGGCTCCTTGCTCAGCGGGGAGCCTGCTTCTCCCTCTGCCTGCCACTCCCCTTGCTTGTGCTCTCTTTCTGACAAATAAATACATAAAATCTTTTTAAAAAAAAAAAAGCCAAAATTCACTCAAAGCACTGCTCTAGTGTTCCCTCTTCATGTGGAAGTTGTCAATTAATTCAAATGACAAATTGGAAATAGGAGCAACTCAGCAGGTAAGTCATGGTGTGATTGAAGGGGCCTGGTAACCATTCTGACTCAGTTTCTTCATCTGTCTGTAGGAAATAATGGTCTCACAGAGGTGTTATGAAAAATAATTGAAGTTGGTAATGTGCTTTGAGATCCATGGATGAACCTTGCTTTCAAAGTGCATAATTACACCCTGCAGTGAGTCTCTCAGACTGGCTCCTTCTACTCATTCTTTAATAGGTATTCAAAATGAACAGCTCAGGTAGATTTTTTCCTTGTTCTCAAGTTACTACTACATGATTTAGCCCTGATACCAGTTGCCTTTAAGTCGAATGCAGTCCACAGTAGTAGTAAGGACCACTAATCCTTTGGCTTTAGGATTCTTAAAGTCTTTCCTTCAGGGGAGTTTAGTTTTCTACCTACGTTTCTCAATTTTCCCATTTCAATTGACTCACTCATCTCCTCTCTGATAATAATCCCCAAAGATTGTAAAAGATCCGCTCAATGGCTTCCCTGAAACCTAACGGGAGGCTCTTCTTTGCTTTGCTTAATACTTGCTAATTTCTTCTTTGCTCTTCTTATTCCTATTTTTTCCCTCCCCCCCTCCCCCGTTTTAATTGGCCTGTTGGAAACACAGCAGGTGAAATTCTTTAGATGACTCCACAGCAGGAGAAGAAAAGAGATGCTAAAATCCAAATGCTGAGCTGTTGAATTGGGGATGGGAGGGGGGGCTGGGATTGGCCAAGCAGAAAACTAGAGGGGAGATGTGAGCAAGATGTTTTGACAACATTCGAGTCTATCTGGGTAGTAAGGGGAAACCTAGAAAAACAAAGCCAATTGAGAACACAGGAAAAAAGAACCACTGACCCCTAACTCGGGCCGCCTTTCACAAGCTCCTTTTGCCATTTCGCCATTTGACAGAAGGAAGTGAGAGAATGTGCTATCCCTCCCCGTCACAGGAAAAGCACGTCAATCTTACCTCTCCTAATGACCTTGGATCCATAGTGCCATCTTTATTCAAAGGAAAGCACACTTTTTCCTGAACATTTGGGTCTAAGATGGAATATGAAATGGAATATGAGTATAAATCAAACTATTTTCTTAAGCTCAGCTTGAATTCTGTCAATATGTGTGACAATTCCTTTTTTTTTAACTTTTTATTTTGAAGTAATTTTAGAATTACAGAAGACTTGCAAGAACAATACTGGATTTTCACATTTATCTTCACTCAGCTTTCCCTAATAGTAACAACTCAAGGAATTAGAACAATAATGAAAACCAGGAAATTAGCCTTGGTAAATACACAAGAGTAATACTTAACAGTAGACAACTGGCCTTACTTAAATTTCACCAGTTTTACCCCTCGTGTTCATTTTCTGTGCCTGGGTCTAGTCCAGCATCCCACATTGCATATCGTTGTGTGCCTCATTAATTTCCTTCTATCTGTGGCATTTCCCCATTTTAAAGAAGAAAATAAAATCTGTTGGTAGTGATGATGTTGAAATGCAAGATAAATGTAAGGACATACAAATCATGTGCCCTCTCTTCTTTTTTTCCTTCCAAGCAAAACTAAAAAGTAGCTTTATTTTTATTTGCTATAACTGAAGTAAAAAATAAGTTATGGTTTTTATTTTTAAAATAAGTAAAAAATGCTGTTGGTAGTTTATTAAAGGCTTTAAAGGCATCAAACATATTTCAGAATAGTCAAATACATTTCTTGAAATATAAAATTGTTTGTGTATTACAATTGTGTGATTCTAATAATCTCACAGTTGATTTCCCTGTGTAGTAAAGAATTTAACCTTGCCCCAAAAGAGGTCTGATCTTTGTTCTTGGCTTCTGAGAGGTAGTCTCTAAGCCCTTGGAATGTCATGCGTGATAGGAGTATCTTCATCTACCTGAGCAGTGTGTGTGACAATTTCTACATGAATCTCAGGCAAAAGCTTTCTTTCATTCCCTCCAACCCCAGAGTTCTGTCTGCACTACCTGGGGGAACAGAGCTTCCTTTCATAGAAATCACTGCTCAAAGCAGTGCCCATTGCTGAATGGCTTCACTTACCATCACAAAACTAGAACTTAAACAGACTAAGATATCCAGAGAGTGGGTCAATTTTGTTTTTACTTTGCTGGTAGGAAATATTTTCCTTTGATTGGAGTAAAAAACACCAAGAGGGCTTGGCTTTTACCCTTCTTGAAATACTATAGCACTGCATATGTTTCTCACTCTAAGTGCAGAAAACTTTTGAAAAGTATCTATTTATATAACAATTTTGAAATGACAAACTTGAAGAAATGGAGGACAGCTTAGTGGTTGCCAAGGATTGGGGAGAGGAGGGCAGAGGGAGATGGACAACCATTGTTTTCCAAACATATCCTCTCACTTTTCCTGCTAATTGTCTTCCTCCCCTTTGTATCCCTAGATCCTTCCCCTCTTCTTAGCTCAGGATGTCATTTATGCCTCATGTTGCCTGTCTTTGAAATTTCATGTCTGTGTGGACTCCCCATATATAGGAAACTAAATTTAATTTTCCCATTCATCTGTCTCCATGTCAATGTGATTCTTAGTCCAGCTAGAAGGATCTTGAAAGGAAAAGTAAATTTCTTCCTCCCCAACAATACTGTAGTTTTGCAAGATGTGACTGATGAGGCAGAGAAGCAGAAAAATGTTCACCTTTAGCCCAGAAGGCGGACCTATAGCCCGCACAGTTCCGATAAGGATCAGATACGTGCTGGTTGCTACATTCTTAGAGGGTCTCGTGACTGCCTGTACATCTCACTGATGGTTGATATCAAAATGAATTATAACCACCAGAGAAATCTTACAAAAGTAGTTTTAGGAGTAGAAATTTGAAGAAGACATTTATGACCTAATACTCCCGGTACATCCCTTCTCCCTTGAGCTCTAAGCATATAACCACCAGCTTCATACAGAAAAGTGCAGCCCTTTCTGCCCACGGGTCCTGTCCCTGTGCTACTCAAATAAAGTTATTAAGTTGCACCATACAAACTCTCAAGAATTCTTTCTTGGGGCCCCTGGGTGGCTCAGTCATTAAGCATCTGCCTTCAGCTCAGGTCATGATCCATGTTGGGCTCCCTGCTCAGCGGGGAGCCTGCTTCTCCCTCTCCAGCTCCCCCTGCCTGTGTTCCCTCTCTCGCTGTCTCTCTCTGTCAAATAAATGAATAAAATCTTAAAAAAAAAAAAAAGAACTCTTTCTTGATTGTTCACTCAACAACCCCACAACATTACCACTGGGGGAACCTGGGCAAAGTGTACAAGGGATCTCTATATTATTTTTTACAACTATATGCAAATCTACAATTATCTCAATAAGAATTTGAATTAAAAAAAAAGTTAACCAGGACTTTTCTAGGCCCTACTCAAAAACATTAGGCAAGGAAACAAATTACCCATGGCTGAGACAAAAAGAAGAAAGTTCACCCCTGAGAGGTAAGCTGGCCTCTGAGGATTGAGTGATTCAGAACCAAAGTTTGATATATCAGAAAAGCAGAAAGGGCGCCTGGGTGGCTCAGATGGTTAAGGGTCTGCCTTCGGCTCAGGTCATGATCCCAGGGTCCTGGAATCGAGTCCCGCATCGGGCTCCCTGCTCCGTGGGAGCCTGCTTCTCCCTCTGCTTCTCTCTCTCTCTCTCTCTCTCTCCCCCCCATCTCTCTCATGAATGAATAAATAAAATCTTAAAAAAAAAGAAAAGCAGAAAAAGTTTGTATTTTTTAACATTTTTATTTATTTTATTTTATTATTTTTTTAAAGATTTTATTTATTTATTTGACAGAGAGAGAGAGACAGCGAGAGCAGGAACACAAGCAGGGGGAGTGGGAGAGGGAGAAGCAGGCTTCCCACAGAGCAGGGAGCCCGATGCGGGGCTCGATCCCAGGACACTGGGATCACGACCTGAGCCGAAGGCAGACGCTTAACGACTGAGCCACCCACGCGCCCTTATTTATTTATTTATTTATTTATTTATTTATTTATTTATAGATTTTATTTATTTATTTGACAGAGAGAGACACAGCGAGAGAGGGAACAGAAGCAGGGGGAGTGGGAGAGGGAGAAGCAGTCTTCCCGTGGAGCAGGGAGCCCGATGCGGCGCTCGATCCCAGGACCCTGGGATCGTGACCCGAGCAGAAGGCAGACGCTTAACCGACTGAGCCACCCAGGCGCCCCCTTATTTATTTATTTTAGAGAGAGAGAGAGAGTGCAAGACAGAGAGCGTGGGGGGAGGGGCAAGGGGAGAGGGAGATAATCTAAGCGGATTCCTCACTGAGCACAGAGCCAACAAAGAGCTCCACCCCATGACCCTGAGATCACCACCAGAGCTGAAATCAAGAGTCAGATGCTTAATCCACTGAGCCACCCAGGAGCCCCAGAAATGGTTTTTGATTACAACTTAACATTCCATATAAAGGATTTGGGTTTCAAATTAGAAAAAAAAAAAAAAGATGCTGAATTGTACAATCTTTATTTCTTGTAAAAGTTGGTCTAAGATATCAACTTTATTTATTTATTTATTTTAAAGATTTTATTTATTTATTTGACCGAGAGACACACAGCGAGAGAGGGAACACAAGCAGGGGGAGTGGGAGAGGGAGAAGCAGGCTTCCCGCGGAGCAGGGAGCCCGATGCAGGGCTTGATCCCAGGACCCTAGGATCATGACCTGAGCGGAAGGCGGCCATCCAACGACTGAGCCACCCAGGCACCCCTAAGATATAAACTTTAAAAAACAAATTAACGTTACTTCCTAATGTCTATTTATTTTTATTATAGAATTGTATTTTTATTAATAAGGATGGGGAATCATGCTGATGTTTAGGCAGAAATTTACCTTAACCCAGGTACCATCATTGCAAAATGACTGGTTCAGATTTGTTTTGAGAAATGAATAAATCTTATAAAGGTTAAATCTTCATACTAAGAGTATCAAGTACACCAAAGTTTGTAGATACAGGCTTCTTTTTGGAAATGAAGAAATATTAAGGCTAGGTTTTGAATATATATATATATTTTTTAAAGAATTCTTTTTTTTAAATGTTTTATTTATTTATTCATGAGAGTCAGAGAGAGAGAGAGAGGCAGAGGGAGAAGCAGGCTTCCTGCAGAGCAGGGAGCCCGATGCGGGACTCGATCCCAGGACCCTGGGATCATGACCTGAGCCGGAGGCAGACGCTTAACCATCTGAGCCACCCAGGTGCCCCTGAATATATATTTGAACCAAAAAGGTAGCGGTAGATAGGACCAAAGCGACATGAGGAAGACTCTAGTTGACATTCTCTGTGAGGTAATTATTGTCCTGAGGGAATAAAAGAGAAAAAACCAGCTCAGCCCATCTGTTTAAGTATTAAAACCTTCTCCAGTTAAATTATTCTGTGCGAGTCAATAATGAGGTAATTCAGATAGACTCAAACTAACAAACACCTTGATATAGAACTGAAAAGAATTCTGGGTCAAAGTCAAATCTTTGTGTAGTATCCCATGGGTATGGTATGCGAGACTAGGTGTGGCTGAACAATAATACATAATGCATATACTGAAAGTCCGACTACTGTGCAGATATTCCTGGTAGATTACAACATTCTTTCAAACAACATCCTGAAGGCTCAGCAGGATATTTTCCATCCCCAGGAAGACTTGAAGGATATCATCCAAGCAAGGAGGAAAATAATTTCCTGGAGGCTGAGTTAGGGATCTCAGTGCCAGTGTGGAATAGGAGAGAGCTCATAACTTAGCAGACACAGGATCAAGATTACCATGTTGAGGAAAACATGGGAGAAGGGGAAGGGCTGCTCTCCTAGAGGGTTTCAAAGACACGTGGGCAAAAATGGAACCGACAGCTAGGTACACTATAAAAGAACGAAAGGGCTATACAGTAACTGCTAATGAGCCAGAAGAAAGACTGGGTGAAGGGAATTGACCTAAGTATGACTGAAAGCAAAAAGGGGAAAAGAAGCAATGAAAATCTCCAGATGCAGAGGCTGCAAGTATTAGTCCAGAGCTGATTCCAACACCTCCAAATGGCTGAGAAATTATACATGAATGAAAAATGTATAAAACATAGAACTGGTCCTAGGCTGTAAGAAGAAAATGAAGGGCAATAATTAATAAGAACTTAAAAAATGAGGATTTCAGAAAAGTATTACATAGGAGCTGAGAAGAGAGTCTGGCTATATGTAATTTGGCTTTTTTTTTTAAGGTTTATTTATTTATTTTAGCGAGTGAGAGAGAGTGGGGGGGGGCAGGGAGAGAGGGAGACGGAGAGAGAAAATCTCAAGCAGACTGCCCGCTGAGTGCAGAGCCCTATGCGGGCCTCGATCCCATGACCCTGAGATCATGACCTGAGCCGAAACCAAGACTCGGATGCTTAACCAACTGAGCCACCCAGGCACCTCTAATTTCGCTTTTTTTTTGAGCAAAGTTTACATTGACATTCAAGTATTCCAGGTGGTCTCTAACCAAAGCTGGTGGCATTATGTCAGTCACAGTTTCATGGCCACTTAAAAACTTACAGTCTCTTATTTCAGAAACAAATAATGGATCTTGATGGCAATTCTTTCTGTAAATACAGTATTGTCTTAGATAATTATTATATGGAAGCCTCTTCTTCCATTCTGTGGCTGAGCATGCTATTTTGTAATTTCCTACTAGAAGGTAAAAAGTGTGGCTTACTTTTTCCGAATTCCAAGTGCCTGGCATATGCTAGGAACTCAATGAATGTTTGCATCTTTAATAAACGAACAGCAAAGAAAACTCAAGAAAAATGAAAGTGGGAGGCGCCTGACTGGCTCAGTGCATAGAGCCTGCGACTTGATCTTGGGGTCATGAGTTCGAGCCCCACATTGGGTGAGGAGCCTACTTAAAAAAATTTAAAGAAAAATGAAAGGCAATATTAATCTACCCACTGGGCAGGCAGCTAAATTCTGACAGCATTTCTTAGTAATCTTTACATGATGGCATTGAAAGAAACCAGATGGTGACCTAATAATTTCTTTGAGGAAGTTTGGGAGAGAACTGCTCACAAAGCAACAAGGAACAATACCAGAGAAACACAATTCCTGTATGACATGCTAAGATGTGATGTAGTCAAAGCTCAGCATTAAATTACAACTGGTAATAACACTTTTCCCTTCCAGACTTAGATCCAGCTTCCCTTTCATCAGCCACTCCCTGCTGTGCACCTTCTGGTTTTTTGTTTTTTGTTGTTTTTTTTTTTAAACCACACAAGACCATTTGCTCTTCCTGCGATAAGCTGTGCCCTTTCTGTCCTCTGTGCCTTTGTCCGTAACATTCACTCTGACTAGAAAGTTCTTTCCTCCATTATCCTCCTGAAGAATTCCTATCCACCTATCCACTACCAGGACGTCTCATTTACTTATTGGTGCATAACAAACTCCCCCCAGACTGAGTGGCTTAAAACAACTTGATTTATTATTTCCCCAAGATTCTGTGGGCTTGCCTGGGCTCCCTCAGCTGGTGGGTCATCTAAGGGCTGGGCTCAGCAGCGACACTGTCACACCTGGTCCTCTCTCCGTGTGGTTTCATCCTCCAGGGCCTGTCTCCACACAGCCTCTTCCCAGCACCATAGCCTAGACTTCTTGCCATGGCAACTGGGTTCCAAGAGCAAAAGCAAGAAACTGCTGGTTATCTTAAGACCTGCCTAGGGTCGGGCGCCTGGGTGGCTCAGTCGTTAAGCGTCTGCCTTCGGCTCAGCTCATGATCCCAGGGTCCTGGGATCGGTCCCACATCGGGCCCCCTGCTCAGCGGGGAGCCTGCTTCTCCCTCAGCCTCTCCCCCTGCTTATGTTCCTTCTCTCTCTGTGTCTCTCTCTGTCAAATAAATAAATAAAATCTTAAAAAAAAAAAAAAGACCTGCCTAGGGTCAGAAATCCCAGAATGTCATTTCTGCTGCATATTATTGGTTAAAGCAAGTTAAATGGTCAGCCCAGATTAAAGCAGAAGGGAAATAGACTCCACCTCTTGCTAGGAGGAGCTACAGAATCACTTTACAAAGGGACGTGAAACACAGGGAGGCATAATTCACTGGGAGCCATTTTTAACAACCGTACGGCTGAAATGTCACCTCTTTGTTCATCATGTGTGATACAGAGAGAGAGCGAGAGAGGGACGACCATCACATTATTTCATTATCTCATGGACATTATCTTATTCTTCTATGTCCGTTTCCCCTGTTATACTCCGGCATGCTCCTGACACACTTGAAGGAGGCAGGGGTTTAGGAAAACAGTCTGAAAGAACAGCTTTCTGTCATCTGACTGGGGAAAGCTACACTGACGAGATGCACTTGGAAATAGAGTTTAGGGCTAGATCCTAGTGAATGGCAGAAATAGGGACTCACATCTTCTATCTACCTCATCCAAATGGCCTCCAAGTGCTCTTATCGCAATTCTTAAATATCTCTTGACTGTCCCATCCTCCCATCCACCCCTCCATAGCTTTAGTCCAGGGTCTACCTCATCGTCTCTCCTCTGACGTAGTGTCACCGCCTGTTGGGGGGTTCCCAGGAGACTAGTCTTGCCCCATTGTCCATCCTCCACACTTCCACCAAACTCCTCTGCTGATGTTAGCCCCCTGATCGTAAGCCTTCGTGGATTTCTGTCACTCTCAAGAGAGAGTTCAGTCTTTAGCACTAAATACAAGGACCCTCCATGATTTGGCCCCCTACTTAATCTCACTCTACTGCCCCCTTGCCCTTTATTTATCAGCGACCTAAACTTCTTGTAGCTCCTCACTTCATCCATGCTTCATATACCCAGTGCCTTTGCCCATGCTAGACTCTGTGTCAAAAACTATTGCTCCCTTCTCTTGGGTAACCCCTAGTTTTCTTTCAAGACTCGATCTCTAGGAATACTTCCCTGACCTATACCCCCCTCATTCTGTATTAGGTGCCCCTCTTCTGTGCCGTGATAGCACCTAGCTCTTACTGCTATCATAATAATAATACTTAGTGATCACTCACATGAATAACTCAATTCTGATACCAACTGCATGAAGGAGATTCTCACAGTGGCAGCTAGTACATGACAAAGCTGGAATTTGAACCCAAGAGCCTGGCTCAAGGAGCCACTATTGAAACCACTGTACTACTTTCGTGCTCAGGTAGAGCACACATCACACTGTATTGTGTCAATTTGCCTGTAGGACCCCCCCATCTACTGTGAGTTTCTTGAGAATAGAAATCATGTCACATTCATCTTTTTATTCTCAGAACCCAACATAATGCCTGTCATATAATAGGCACTCTGTAAATGTGGGTTGAATGGATGGATGGACAAATGAATGAATGACTCCTGAAATTAGTGAATGATTCTTCTTGCTCTGTTGTTTTAGGCATTTTTTAAAGATAAAAATGGCTATAGAACGAGACACATACTTCGAGAAAGACCCAAATTATATTAAGGGAAGGAACAGAGGACTGCTCATTGGTGATACATTTTCTGTTTACTGATGTTCTGTCAGCCATTTAAAAAATGCAAGCAAAATCATTTTATTAAGCGAAAATATACAATGGTGGAATGAAGAAGGTACTAGATAACAGCAAGTGTTTAATTCTTCCTTTAACTCCTCCCCATCAAGGTAAGAAATGAAATGAAGCCCACTATTAAGGTAAACCAGAGAGGGACAAAAAGGCTGTCTAAAAAAGGTATGTTTGACTAGAATGAAGATATTAATGACACCTAGAAATATAATGAAATAATTATACTGAAAGGTGGCTTGGTTGTGGAAAGCACATATATTTTGCATCCTAATAAACCTGAGTTTGAATCCTGTCTACCCCTCCATAGCTTTAGTCCAGGGTCTATCTCCTCGTCTCTCCTCTGACCTAGTGTCACCGCCTATGGCAGGTTCCCATGAGACTAGTCTTGCCCCATTGTCCATCCTCCACACTTCCACCAAACTTGTCTGCTGATGTTAGCCCCCTGATCGTAAGCCTGGGTGGCTCAGTCAGTTAAGCGTTTGCCTTTGGCTCAGGTCATGATCCCAGGGTCCTGGGATCGAGTCCTGCATTGGGCTTCCTGCTCAGTGGGGAACCTGCTTCTTTCTCCCTCTCCTGCTCCCCCTGCTTGTGCTCTCTCTGTCAGATAAATAAATAAAATCTTTTTTATAAAAAAGGGATATGAATGGCATGATACCATTTATGTAACATACTACAATACTATGTATTTTTCTATTCCTATTTAGTAAAAGTATTTAAAAAGATTTATCTGGAAGAATGCTCATCAAACTAAAAAATGTTTCTCTATGGGAAGAAGGGAGGGGAACAAGTTGGGAAGGTGGCCAGCAGGAGGGTCTGTGATGGTTAACTTTATGTGTTAAATTGACTAGACCACAGGGTTCCCAGATGTTTGGCCAAACCTTATTCTGGATGTGTCTATGAGAATGTTTTTGAATGAGATTAATATTTGAATCAGTAGACTGAGTCACGTAGCTTGCCTTCCGCAATGTGCGTGGCCCTCATCAGTAGAAGGCCTGAATAGAACAGAAAGGCTGACCCTTCCTCCGGCTTCCTTGCTTAAGCAGCTCAGACTGAAACACCAGCTCCTCTTGGGTCTCCAGTCTGTCAGCTCTCCTGAATCTGCAGCTTGCCAACTGCAGATCTTGGGACTCTCAACCTCCATAACTGTGCTGAACCATTCATTCATTTTTAAGTCATCTCTACACCCAACTTGGGGCTCAAACTCACAACCTTGAGATCAAGAGTCACACGCTCCACCGACTGAGCCAGCCACGTACCGTGTGCTGAACCAATTCTTAATAATAAGTCCAGTTTCGGGCGCCTGGGTGGCTCAGTTGGTTAAGCGACTGCCTTCGGCTCAGGTCATGATCCTGGAGTCCTGGGATCGAGTCCCGCATCGGGTTCCCTGCTCAGCGGGGAGTCTGCTTCTCCCTCTGACCCTCCCCCCTCTCATGCTCTCTCTCTCTCTCAAATAAATAAATAAATAAAATATTAAAAAAATAATAAGTCCAGTTTCTCCCTCTCTTTCTGTCTTTCTCTGTCTTTCTCTCCACACATACACATACACATGCATTAGTATCTATATAGACATATGTGTAGATAGATAGATATGCTGCAGGTTCTGTCTCCCTGGAGAGCCCTAACCAATAGAGCTTTTAGCTTTATCCTTTTTATAAATTTTTATTTTTTATTTTTTTTATTTTTTAAAGATTTTATTTATTTGACAGGGAGAGACACAGTGAGAGAGGGAACACAAGCAGGGGGAGTGGGAGAGGGAGAAGCAGGCTTCCCGCCGAGCAGGGAGCCCGATGCGGGGCTCAATCCCAGGACCCTGGGATCATGACCTGAGCCGAAGGCAGACGCTTAACGACTGAGCCACCCAGGCGCCCCTATCCTTTTTTTTTTTTTAAAGACTTTATTTATTTATTTGACAGAGAGAGACACAGCGAGAGAGGGAACACAAACAGGGGGAGTGGCAGAGGGAGAAGCAGGCTTCCCGCCGAGCAGGGAGCCTGATGCGGGGCTCGATCCCAGGACCCTGGGATCATGACCTGAGCCGAAGGCGGACGCTTAACGACTGAGCCACCCAGGCGCCCCAGCTTTATCCTTTTTAATGTTCTGATTTTTTAAAAGGAGAATGGATTCATGTATTGTATTTAGTAACTTTATCTTCAAAGAACCAAAGCATGTCAAGCCTGTCTTACTATTCCCAGTTACTAGATAATGAAACTGGAAGGGTAAGTGACTGCCTCATTCTCCTTAGCTCTCACACACACAATGCGAAGGGAAGTTGCAAAGGCAAATGCAGCATTATAAAAGAAAAGTACTTAGAGCCCCTTGTTAGGACATAGAAATTAAAGGTATCATATTTTGATTTTTCCTTCTCACCTTCTTTTCTCAGATCTTCCATGCCAAAGGGGTGAACTCACACGCATGGAGAAAGAGAGAGGGGGCAACCAATGTCTCATGAACATGGTAATTAACTCCATGTTACTTTCAAGATTTGAGGATGTGCCAAAAGTTGACCCCTTGGGTGTGGACTGAATACTGCTTTGGAAATCATGGAGAATCAGTGCTTCAGAAACATAATTTACGGGCACAGTTGATAGACAGCAACATTTGCAGTGGAAAATTCCTCTCACTCCCAGGTTGAAGGATGGGGATAACTCTTCTGGACAGGGAAAATGTGCTTGGAAATATGTAAGTAAGAGAGAAGCAGAAATAAATTAAAAGGTGGGGGGAACTATATGAATATATAATCCTGAGCTTTCTTGACTACTTCTTTTTTTTTTAAGATTTTATTTATTTGGGAGACAGTAAGTGAGCGAGCGAGCGAGAGAGAGCACAAGCCAGGGTGGAGAAGCGAGGGAGAGGGAGAAGCAGAATCCCCGGTGAGCAGGGAGCTCAATGTGGGGCTTGATCCCAGGACCCTGGGATCATGACCTGAGCCCAAGGTAGACACTTAAATGACTGAGCCACCCAGGTGACCCATCTCTTGACTATTTCTAGGGAAATTTGTATTGACATGAAATCTACTTGGGGGATTTTCTGTTTTACTTAAAAGGGGAAAATAGCAATAAAAGTGTTTCTCTTGTCAACAGAAGCTGAAACCCACTTTCTGCCAAAAGAAGAAAAGGCTACTGCATCTTAGATTTTGGGGGGGGTCCTCTGCCACATTTCAAATCAATGGTTTGACCTTTAAATTAAAAATGTTGTATTAGTTGTTACACAAATAAAATGCCCTATTATCCAAATAGAATCATATATTTTTTCTTTTCTTTCTTTCTTTTTTTTTTGAATCATATTTTTTTTTCAAACCTATTCATTTATCAGGATACTTCTGAAAGCTGATTTCAGAATTCTTCCTTTCCCTTGATTAACTATAACTTTTTAAAAACAATGTAACTTAAAAGTATAAAACAACAGTATTGCATTTAAGGAATTCCAAATGGTTATGTGGACTTCTGGTTTGAACTTAAACATGGTCTCTCAAGAAACTGTATATGTGGTATTTATAGGAATGTATGCTAGTAATATTTTATTGTGAAGTTTTCATTATTTATTTGTAGAACCCAATGTTTTTATTTTTTATTTACTTTTTAAAGATTATTTATTTATTTGAGAGAGAGAGAACACAAGCAGGAGGAGGGGCAGAAGGAGAGGGTGAAGCAGACTTCCCGCTGAGCAGGAAGCCAGAGGCAGGGCTCCATCTCGGGACCCTGAGATCATGACCTGAGCCAAAATTAAGAGTTGGATGATTAACCAACTGAGCCACCCAGGTACCCCTGTTTTGTTTTTTTTCTAGGTATTCTCTACACCCAACATGGAGCTTGAACTCATGACCCCGAGATCAAGAGTCTCATGCTCTTCTGACTGAGCCAGCCAGGCACCCCAAAACTTGTTTTCAGATTATCAAATGGGGGCACCTGGGTGGCTCAGTCTGTTGAGTCTGGCTCTTGATTTCAGCTCAGGTCATGATCTCAGGGTCATGGGATCGAGCCCTGCATTGGGCTCTACGCTCAGTGGGGAATCTGCTTGAGATCTTCTCTTTCCCTCTCCCTCTGCCCCTCCCCCATGCTTGCTCGATCGCTATCTCTCGAATAAATAAAAAAGTAGATCTTTAAAAAAGTGTGAAATATTTTACTTATACAGAAAAATATAGAGGATAATACTATAAACTCCCATATACTTATTGCCCAGTGTTGTCAAATCTTAAAAGTTTCCCATATTTATTGAAGATCCTTTTTAAAAAAAGAAGGAAGGAAATGTGACTTTACAGATATAGTTGAAATTTCTTGCCTCCATTCATTTCCCATCTCCCTTCCTCAGAAGGAGCCACATCATGGACCTGATGACTTTCATTTCCATGAATGTTTTCTTATTTTTACCACAAGGTGTTTATCCATAAACTGTATAGGACATTGTTTTGTATATTTTAAGTTTAATCAGTAGTACAGGCAGTACACAGTGCATGAGAGCGCCGGAACTGGAGCCAGAGGTGGTCTGGAACATCTGCTCTACATGTTACTAGCTATGTTACCTTGGACAAATTACTTCATCTCTCTGTGCCTCAATTTTCTCATCTATAAAATGGAAATTCATAAAAATCTTACCTTGTAATGTTGTCTTAAGGATTAAATGAGTTGATACATATAAAGCACTTAGAGCATGATAAACTAAGCATAATGTGTTATCTATTATTCCACACCTTGCTTTGTTTTTTTACATAACATTTTTGAGATTTACCCATGTTGATACATGTAGCATTAGTTCATCTTCACTACTGCATAGCATTCTGTCATATGAATATACAGCAATGTATCTCCTCTTCTGTGATGGACATTTAGGTTGTTTCCATTATAAAAAGTACTGTAATGAACATTCTTGTACATTTTTTTGGTGCACATCTATATGAGAATTTCTCTAGAGTTCTTCATCTTTAACTTTCTCTTTTTTAATTTTTTTAGTAATCTCTACACCCAATGTGGGGCTTGAACTCACGACCCCGCAAACAAGAGTTGCATGCTCTAGGGGTGCCTGGGTGGCTCAGTCAGTTGAGTGTCCAACTCTTGACTTCTGCTCAGGTCATGACCCAAGAATCCTGAGATCAAGCCACAAGACTGGCTCTGCACTCACTGGGGAGTCTGCTTGAGATTCTCTCCCTCTGCCCCTCCCCCCGCTTGTGTGTTCTCTCTCTCTCTAAAATAAATAAATCTTAAAAAAAAAAAAAAGGGCGCCTGGGTGGTTCAGTCTGTTTAAACGTCTGCTTTCGGCTCAGGTTATGATCCCAGGGTCCTGGGATCGAGTCCTGCATCGGGCTCCCTGCTCGGCGGGGAGCCTGCTTCTCTCTGCCTCTGCGTCTCTCTCTCTCTCTCCCTGTCTTTCATGAATAAATAAATAAATCTTTTAAAAAAAAAAAAGAGTTGCATGCTCTTCTGACTGAGTCAGCCAGGCACCCATCATCTTTAACTTTCTAGAAAGATAACATTTTTAGAAAATATGGCTTTGATTTCTTTTTCACAGGCAAAGGAACTATGTGTCTCATCCATTTCAAAGTCTTCAAAATCGATTGTCTTATTGTACACTTGAAACTAATATAACATTGCATATTAATTATAGTTGAATAAAAGATATATCAAATATGTTAAGGGATGCCTGGGTGGCTCAGTCAGTTAAGCGTCTGCCTTCCACACAGGTCATGATCTCAGGGTCCTAGGATCAAGTCCTGTATCGGGCTCCTTGCTCCCCAGGGAGCCTGCTTCTCCCTCTGCTTGCCACCCCCCCTGCTTGTGTGTGCACACACTCTCTCTCTGACAAATAAATAAATAAAGTCTTAAAAAACAAAATATGTTGGGCACCTGGGTGGCTCAGATGGTTAAGCGTCTGCCTTCACCTCAGGTCATGATCCCAGAGTCCTGGTGCGATCGAGTCCCGCATCGGGCTCCCTGCTCCTTGGGAGCCTGCTTCTCCCTCTGCCTCTCTCTCTGTCTCTCATGAATAAATAAATAAAAATCTTTAAAAAAATATATGTTAAAAAACCAATAGTGTTTGTGACTTTCTAAACATTTGCAGCTACCCTCTTGAGCATCAGAATTACAATTTGGTTGAAGTGATGATGTCATGAAAGCAAACACTGGTCTTATTATTTTTTGATCACCTTTTAATTTTTACATACTGCTATCTGCAAACTGAAGCATAGACCCTAACCTCCAATCAAACAGCATGCCATTTCTTATGCTTTGTATAAAATCAGGGGTTTTTTTTATACATAGTGATTGATCATTGTACTTGAAAGGTCATTATACCTCAAAGGTTTCTGAAGTCTATGTCACAACAGCTGTAACTAATGAATGTTTTTTCAAACTCTAAAATTGTTATTTCTTCTTGGGAAGAGACTGAATTGGTTAAGTGGGTGTCGTATTAGTCTTAACTTGCTGAATGGTAGGCTGTAAACCTTAAGAATGTTTCCAACAACTCATAAAGGAATAAAGATCCCAGTTGAAATGTCTCTGATGACTGGGATCTCAGACTACTAACCTCATCAAGTTTCATCTGGTAGTCCTTTTGAAAATTTATTCAAATTTTATCATTTTCTCATCCTGAAGATTGTAGGGAAGTGTTATTTTTTCAAAACAGGAACAACTTTTTTTTCACACAACTTCTGATAGCCTTTATTTTTTGCATTTTCTTGTGCCAGTAATTGATACACTTTTCTTTTAAGAATATCTAAATAGTTATAATGTTTTGCCTTGTGAAGTGACTTTAAATTGATTCTCAAAGTGTTCTATAAACCATATTTAAATCTGAAAAAATAAAACCTCAGTAGAGATTCCAAAGCTGATCTCATTTTATGATTTGGCACCTAGACATTTGGATGTCCCACACTCTGTGAAACAAGTCATCTACTTTCATTGTTGGTAGCCAGCTCTTCATTTACAGCTCTAAGAAAATATATGTCAGGTTTTATGGCTTCGTAAATAAATCTAAAAGCATCTTTGAAAAAAAAAGTCTCTATGAAAGGCATTCCAAACTAATGGATATATCAAATGTCTATTAAGCACCAAGTTTTACTTATCTACTGTGCTGGATAGATGTTCCTGTTCTCAAAATGAGTAAGCATACTAAGTTTGGCCAGGAAGCAGAAGACTATGATCCAGTATCTCAATGTGGTCTGGAAAGTGTGTTCCCTAGTGGTATAGAGAAATAGCCCAAGGCTTGGAGATGAGAGGACTAGAGTGTTGCTCCTAGCTCTGTCACTGGACAATGTGTTATACTGGGGACTTCATCTCTTGACTTTTCAGCTTTTCCTCTGAAAAATGAAGTGTTTGGTCTGGATGCTCTTCTATGTATCTTCTAGACAATTCTATGAACTGTAAGGAAGGGACCAGTGTGGATTATAGTATTCAAGAGAGATGTTAAGGAGAACATGAAGCTTTACAAAGTCCCATGAAGGATTCAGATGCTTGGGAGGCGAGCAGTGTTTGCGCATAACTAAATTGGTTCCTACAGCTAGATATGACTGCTTTTATTTATTTATTTATATTTTTTTAAAGATTTTATTTATTTATTTCAGAGAGAGAGAGAGAGCACATGAAAGGGGGAGGGTCGGAGGGAGAAGCAGACTCCCCGCCGAGCAGGGAGCCCGATGCGGGACTCGATCCTGGGACTCCAGGATCACGACCTGAGCCGAAGGCAGTTGCTTAACCAACTGAGCCACCCAGGCGCCCGATATGACTGCTTTTAGTTTGTAGTGTACAGTAAAAAACTGTGAAAGTAGAAAAATATATGTATTTCCCTACTTTCTTGGGTGGATAAATTTGAAATGTATTTTCAGATGATTAGAGGATGGCATATTAAAATATACTATTATTATTATTATAATTTTTGAGTATTTAACATCACTAGGTTTTTTTTTTTTTAATGTACCCACTCAGGTTAAAAGCAAAATAGAATTCTATTAAGTCTATCAGTTATAACACAAAAAATTTCATGACTCTGGACATTATCTTTGATTTTGATCCATGGCAAATATATTTTTACAACTGGCTCTCCATGGGGGAAAATAGCCCTGATCTCTTGCATTTGCTGATTTTCATGGTGTAAACGCTCTCACCATGTCCGAGTTCAAGATCCCAATGTGAGGTCACTAACTGGAGTTGGGAAGACGTGCACACTCAGCTCTTGTGAGTCAGTGGTAGCAGGCTCTAGCATACCACCATAATATGTACCATGCATATAGGGAATATATTTACCTTTCTTTCTGACCCATCGGAGTATAAGTTGTTGACATAATGCCCCTTTTACCCTTAAATACTTCAGTGTGTATCTCTCAAGAATAAAGACATCTGGGGCACCTGGCTGGCTCAGTCAGGGAGCATGCAACTCTTCATCTCAGGGTTGTGAGTTTGAGCTCCACATTGGGTGTAGAGATCACTTAAAAAGAAAAAAAATGAAGACAATCTCCTGGTAACTACAATATCACTATTAAAATCAGGAAATTAACATTGCCCCAATATTATTACATAATCTATTAGACCTTATTCAAATTTTGCCAATTGTCCCAATAATACCCTTTATAGCTTAAAAAAAGGGTTTGGTCCAGAATCTAATCCAGTGTTATCTCTATTTGGGGGATAAAATGTATTTTCTCAGAAGTTTCTTCTTCCACTTTGCAATTCTCCCTTCATCTTTTCTTCACACCTCTTAATCTTTCCACAAGCAGTTCTAACGTTAATTTCTAGTGTCTAACACTAGAAGTGCTATCAGCATGTAACAGTAAACATGCTACCAATGATAGACATCAAATGCTTACAGTGGATCAAGTGTTTGAATTTTACTTAATGTTGGTAGTTACTAATACCAAATACACTTAAATTCAAGGAACAGTCTTTGTTGTTATTAATGTTAGTGTCCCTCCTAGGCATAAATATGATCTTGGCTTTTTTTAAAAGCCCCCCCCATACATAGAAGAGAGAGGAGGGGAGGGGCAGAGGGAGAGGGAGAGAGAGTCCTAAGCAGACTCCACACTCAGTTCAGAGCCTGATGTAGGCTCTATCTAAAGACCATGAGACCATGACCTGAGCCAAAACCAAAAGTTGGATGCCCAACGGACTGCGCCACCCAGGTGTCCCTGATCTTGGCTTTATAAGCTTGCATGAGTGCCAATAAAAGGGAGTCTTAAAAAAGAAAGACGGTCTTATTGGAGATCCTGGGCAATGCTAATTTTAACCAAATCACTTTCAGTCATATAGGGAAATAGGTAAAAAATGTTTATTTTGGGGTGTGTGGATGTCTGTTTTTTTGCAACAACGATTCTGCTTCCAAAATTAGTGCTATTTCTATAAAAAATAATGCCCACCAAAGAGTTCTACAACAGCAACAAACAAAAAGAAGAATAATGTAATCATTGAATGGCTACAGGTGTAAACTGATAAATGTCTCCTGAACACATAGAAAAATCTTGCATCACAATAGGACCTTTAAAATAATCCATAAGGGGCACCTGGGTGGCTCAGTTGGTTAAGCGTCTGCCTTTGGCTCAGGTCATGATCCTGGGGTCCTGGGATTGAGCCCCATGTCAGGCTCTCTGCTCAGTGGGCTCCCCCTGCTTGTGCTCTGTCAAATAAATAAATAAAATCTTAAAAAAAAATAATCCATAAGTCTGAGTTGATAGGTCTGCCTGTGCCTTGGTAAGTCTTTTTTGTTGTTGTTTATTAAATGTTGGCACTCAAAAAATAATGCCAATGTCATCTGTCTACACAACAAATCCTATGACATGTTTAACTACTTAATACAAATAACTAGGACCAGTGCCAGCACTGAGTGATGAAAGAATTAGCTACTGATAGGGATGGATTATTTTGGTTAGTATTTCTCAAATGATTTAAGCAGAAGTCAGAAGGTAGTTTTTTCCTTGAAATTTCCTGATATTCATACTAAGTTTCTACTTTGCTTCCATGGAGATCTGGCCAGTGAAAAGCTATGTCTCTATATGCAAAAAAAAAAAAAAAAAAAGGAAAATTGAATGGATTATCAGATAAAGACAAAACAAAGATGCTTAGTGTAATTATCATCTTATTTCAGACCAAAAAGCACATGTACCCTATCTAGACCCTGACTACATTTTTACTTCCACTGTTCAGTCCAAGCTCCATCACCTTGAAAGAGGACTTCAACTACCTCCATTTTGACCTTAAACTTTCTAATTGATTAAGTTCCTTTCCAGCTTATCTCTTAACTCAGGCAAAAGACCCGGTGGGCAAAGCATCCTGGGATGGGAACTGAAACTTTCCCCTCAAGCAATAAGGACCGCCCTGAGCCAGCAAGACCCCGCATGACTGACCCCAAGACAATGATCAACCTGACCTTTCCTACCCACCAGCATGTACCCACCGACCTTTGTCCCACATTTTCCTTATGGGAAACTGGAAGGGTTTTCAGCACTTTAGAGACAGTCTCTGAGAAGCTAGTCTGCTGTTTTCCTGGTGGTGGCCTCTCTGAAATAAATCCCTTTCTTATCACCACCCCTTTCTCTGCCTTTGGATTTTGTTAGTGGCAAGTGGCTGAACCTGATCTGTTTGGGATCCCGTGTCAGGTGCTCTTGCACCCTTGTGCCCTGGCTACAACTTCTTAGATTGTCTATCCCTCCATCAAGCAGAGACATCTTTCTTAAAAAAATTTCAAACTGAGCTTCCATGGCACCCCATTGCCTATAGGTAGCAAGCTCCTTCCTTAGCATGGGCATTCGGGGTGGGGGTGGGGCTGCAATTGGGATCCTGCGTCTGTCTCCAGCATAAACTTCTCCAGCTCTCCTTTTAATAGAGCTCTCTGCCATCCACTTCCTAGTTGTTAGCCAAACAAACTGTGGTTCCAGGAGAGGGGCTCTCTGTTTTGACTTTCCATGCCTTTGTTCATACTCCTCCCAGAGCAAAGCTCTTTATCTTTTGTTTGCCTAATGAACACTATGTAATTTCAACTCTTAACTCCCTTATAAAGCCTTTTCTGACTCATGCCCACATTCACCTTTGTACACACATTCTATTTTGTCAATCTTCTATAATAGCACCTATAACACTTGATTGAATTTATTTGATCCTGACTATCTTTTCTTAATAGGTTGCAAGCTCTTTGAGGTCAAGCACCATGAATTATTCATCTTTGTATCACCAGCCCCTAGCCTATTCTGTGTCTGGCACCTAGGAGGTACTCAGTAAATACTATTGAATGAAGAACAATTGGTAACTAAAATTGTCTAGATAGCTACTGTCCAGTACATAGCCACTAGTCACATGTAGCTATTTACATTTAAGTTTTAATTAATTAAAATTAAAAATGCAGTTCCTCAGTCACTGTAGCCACATTTCAAGTGCTCAATAGCTACTTGTGTGTATCATACTGGACAGCACAGATTACAAAAATTTCCATCATCACAAAAAGTTCTAATACATAAGTGCTGATCTGGAAAATTCTTTATTTTCCCGTTTTAATTTAATAAACATTGATTTTCTGCTTTTGCTAACATTTGTGCTAGGCATGGTGGTTATAGCAAATGTGAACAAAATACGAATACTATTATGATTATTATTTGCAAGGCATTTGAAATCTGGTAGGGATAAGCCTCATAACATGAGATTATTTCTATATTGGGACATCAGGAAGGCTTCATGGAGATTTTCTCATTTAAACCGGGCATTTAAGGATGAAGAGAATTTGAATAGGGCAAATCTTGGGAAAGGAGAGAAAAGAGTGTGAGCAAATGTACAGAGGAGGGAAAGTACTAGGAAAATGGGAGGTAATTTAGCTTGGCCAGGAAGTATGGTATGTGAGCTGGAGGGAGTTTGTTTAGTTTATTCCTTCATTCCTTTAATCATTCAACAAATATTTTTTGAGCACCTATCCTGTTTCAGACTCCATACTAAGTGCTGGGGATAAACAGTGACCTATACAGACATTGCCCCAGCAGAGTTCAGAGTTATGAGCGGTGAGATTTGGTAAGACCGTGGAAGGCACTGAAAGTTACCCTAAAGAGTTTGTACTTTGTTCCTCCGGCCCTCACACTCAAAGTGTGGACTTTAGACCAGCTGCGTGGGCTTGGCATGACCTGGGAGTTTGTTAGAAATGCAGAATCTCTGGGGCGCCTGGGTGGCTCAGTTGTTAAGCGTCTGCCTTCGGCTCAGGTCATGATCCCGGCGGCGTCCGGGGATCGAGCCCGGCATCGGGCCCCCTGCTCCGCGGGAAGCCTGCTTCTCCCTCTCCTGCTCCCCCTGCTTGTGTTCCCTCTCTTCCGCTGTGTCTCTCTGTCAAATAAATAAATAAAATCTTTAAAAAAAAAGAAATGCATAATCTCAGGTCCCGCCCGAACCTCAAACCTACTGAATCACAATTTGCACTTAAGCAAGATCTCCAGATTATCCTTAAGCACATTAACATTCGAAGAGCATTGTTGTGGGCCTACTGAGCCAGTAAGAGAGTATGCAAGCGAGTAAGTTAAAGGAAGAATGGAGCAAGTAAGTAAGCATAACAGTAGGAAGTAAGGTGGTATTCTATTTTTTTTTCAAGATTTTATTTATTTATTTGAGAGACAGAGAATGAGAAATAGAGAGCACAAGAGGGAAGAGGGTCAGAGGGAGAAGCAGACTCCCCGCCGAGCAGGGAGCCCAAATGCGGGACTCAATTCCGTGACTCCAGGATCATGACCTGAGCCGAAGGCAGTCGCTTAACCAACTGAGCCACCCAGGCGCCCCAGTAAGGTGGTATTCTTTTTTTTTTAAAGATTTTATTTATTTGAGAGAGAGAGAGCGAGAGAGCACGCGCACATGAGGGGGGGAGGGGCAGAGGGAGAAGCAGACTCCCTGCTGAGCAGGGAGCCTGATGCGGGACTCGATCCTGGGACTCCAGGATTATGACCTGAGCTGAAGGCAGTCGCCCAACCAACTGAGCCACCCAGGCGCCCCAGTAAGGTGGTATTCTAATCAGTACTGGATTGGATGCAAAAGAAACTGGACATGGGTCTATTACTGTAGCTCAGACGAGAAATGGGAGAAGTTGGATGTGAGAGACAATCAATCTTTTGTATACAGATACAGCTTCAGTTCCATTAACTCATACTGGAAATATTGTATGTTATTCAGAGTGAAAAAATATCAGCAAATTCAATAATACGGTATTTGGGATGTCTTAGAAGACGCCAGCTATTCGTTTGGGACAAGGCTCATTGGTATGTCTACTTCCTGTTGACGCCACAGGTCCAAAGTGTACTCCTGAGTGTCAAAGTATCAGGCCCTTAATCATACAAATTCATACAGGGGTTATGATAAGGATTTCAGAAATTAAATCACTATATCAAAGTTCACAAAAACTAGAAATTCAGTTTATTAATTTACAATGGAGTAATTACCTTTCCACTAACCAGAGATTTTTTTTTTATTACCAGCATTAAATTTTTTTTCAAGTTTTTAGTTATTTATTCATTTAAGTGATCTCTACACCCAATGTGGGGCTCAAACTCATGACCCTGAGATCAAGAGTCACATGCTCTTCTGACTGAGCCAGCCAGGTGCCCCCAGCATTCAATTTTTTATGACAACTTTTTAATTTTGAAATAGTTTAGGCCTCACAAGAAGTTGCAGAAATAATAGAGAATTCTCATGTAACCTTCATGCAGCTTTCCTGAAGGTAAGTTAATTTTTATTTTTTTTTAAAGATTTTATTTCTTTATTTGACAGAGAGAGACACAGCGAGAGGGAACACAAGTAGGGAAGTGAGAGAGGGAGAAGCAGGCTTCCTGCGGAGCAGGGAGCCTGATGCAGGGCTCGATCCCAGGACCCTGGGATCATGACCTGAGCTAAAGGCAGCCGCCTAACGACTGAGCCACCCAGGCACCCCATCCCAATGGTAATAGTTTATATAACCATAGTACATTGTCAAGCCCAGGAAACTGACATTGATACAGTACTATTAACTCGAGTACAGACCTTATCCAATTTCATTTTTTCATGCAGTTGTGTGTATGTGTGTTTGTAGTTCTATGAAATTTTATAATGTGTTGATTTAAGTAAACACACAATCAGGATACGCAATTGTTTCACCTTTGCAAAGAAACCCCCTCCCATTACCCATCAATAGTCACACCTTTTCCTCAACCCTAGCCTTTGGCAACCATTGATCTGTTCTTCATCACTGTAATTTTGACATTTTGAGAATATTACATAATGGAATCATACGATGTGTAATTCTTTGAGATTGGCTTTTTCCAGTGAGCATAATGCTCTTGAGGTTCAGCCAAGATGTCCCATTTATCAGTAATCCTTTTGATGGCTGAGTAGTATTCCATTGTATGACCATACCACAGTTTGTTCAACCATCTGCCGGTTGATGGACATTTGAATTGTTTCTTGCTTTTGGCGATCAAATCTGCTATGAGCATTTGTATGCAGGTTTTTGGGTAAACATACATTTTCATTTCTCTAGGATAAATGCTCAGGACTAAGAGACCAAGATTGCTGGGTCATATGGTAAGTATATGCTTAACTTTATCAGAAAGTGCCAAATTGTTTTCTATAGTAACCAGTATTAGATCTTAAAAATTACATAAGTAATATCCCCTTACTGTAAAAAAATTCACATAAGGTAGCAATGTATAAAGTGAAAGTAAAATGACAAATCCTGGAAGCCTGCACAACCTCTTTCCTGAGAAGTAATTGTTAGGTTTTCTATATATTCTTCAAGAATGCTTTATGCATATGTAAGCACATATATGTGTATATAAATATATATATTCACAAATGGGATCACACTATACAAGCTATTTACAAATTATT